>NW_027526203.1:232550366-232708341 GCF_048455015.1 Haemaphysalis longicornis | reverse complement strand
AAACGATGTATGCAGTCAATAGCGCGAGGAAAGTACGTGGTTGCTGCTTCTTAAATTTTTTTTTACGCAGACGAGGGAAAGGTGCGCATACCTGAGCGAGTTGCATGCAACACAGCGGTTTCTTGTCTCTGAGCAGGTAGCACAGCTTCGGGCTGACGCCGATGTATGGAGTCACCGGAGGGAACCCTTTCACGATCCTGCAAGGAAAGCACGCAGCGCCCGTTTAGCACACTTGGTTCACAGTTAGCTCGCTCGTATTCATTCTGAGAAACCACGAGCGAAATAAACTCCAGGCGGAAATGATAACCGTTTAGCCGCTGGAGAATAGCAAACCAAGCTTTTGTAACTTTTCTTATATACCTACTTTATGCCTGTAAATAAATGGGGTTTGCTGCAGACATTCGCCGCCAAAAGGCGTACAGTTGTTGAGGTGCACGAATGGAAGCTGCCGCGCGCGCTATCTCAAGGAGCACACCAGCATTTTATTGTAATATTACCTTTATTACGTCGTAATTTATTTCCGCTATGTAGAGTTTGTGCCTAATTTTTATGTTGGCTTTTGTTATTTTAGCTACAGTGGCTACCGACCCCACCAACGCTACCGCACTCATTGATCTCGCGCTGAGGAGATGGTCTGTAGAGTGAGCTGCCAGCGACAACAACAATAACGAAATGTAATGCGCTTCTCAGAAGCTCGCGTTATTCCGCGAGCAGTCGCAAAAATTATTCACCCTGGGCATCTATTTGCTCTCGTAGGGTATTCATTAGAGGATAGGAGATCACCTACACCCATTCAGCCCATGATACGTCACAAATCCTTGTAATTACTTTGCGTGGCTGCTCCTCGCGTCATGCGAAGTTTACCGGCTGATAGTGCTGTCCCACGATCCACTGCTGTAACATTCTTTAGTATAGAAGCTGTAGATTTTGTGTATTCACGGCACCAGGATTACCATACAATTGATTTTGTTGAATTAACTGGCAGGGTTTAACCTACCGCAGCTGCAGGTCACAAGAAAAATAAAAAAGAAAGCGTGACGTGCTTTAGGCGCAGTTCCCATCGTGAACCATGCGTATACGTGCTCGAAATTCGCGCTCGTTTTCTCGCTTCCACAGCCGCCCACTCACTTCCCTCGCTTGATCGCCCATTGCTTATCCGCCTGTATTCGTTCGGGCAGCCGCGGCCGTTCCCGCTAGGTCCTGGCTCTTTCTGCGCGACCATTCGCTCAGGCGCTGGCGGGCCCGCTGATGGTCTTGCTAATCGTTTCTCCATTTTCTCGCTTGAATGCTTCCTTGATGCCCACAAGTTCTTGCTGCGCGGCCTTGCTGTTAAGTGAGCGTGTTGACATGATGCGGGGCCGTAATCGGTATACCGCGTACGCTCTGCCTCCTTTCTGCTTTTACTGGTACTTAGGTGGATGAACGGCAAAAAGAGGCTCTTCGCCACATTACACGCACTTGACAGCTTTCTGACGGAAAGGGCTGCGGGTGGTTTGTATAGTGGTCCCTTAATATTTCGCAATTTTCTTTTTTTCTCCCAGAAGCGTCGTGCTCTATGCCGAGGCGCCTAACACTCAGGAGCAATGTCAGGCAGACATGAGGCGAGTTGTCGGCAGTAAAAAAAGATAATACATGACAATTGTTGTCAAGCACATTATGAGTTTAAGGAACGCTGTCGACAATAAGTGTTTATCAAATCTTCGTGCAATCTAAACGTTTCGAAAATGACTTCAGAGTCGTTAGAACAGTTTCATCAACCCAGAAGTATACACTTCAAAAAGCAAGCGTGCCACGTTCATCATTCGTTTACTTCCGAGGACCATCTCGACGGGCCGAGTTCCTCCGCTCCTCACAAGCAGCTTTTATTGCAACACAATTGTCCCACCGCGCAGCTTGGCTCCCTTCCGCGACGATAACTCCAGCTGCGCGCTTCTGGTTTCCCGAGAACGGCGGCTACACCAAGGCTGTACATTGTTCTCAAACCGCCTCCCCTTTGGGTGTAAGAATCTGCTGGACATTTGCAACGCGTCACTAATTGGCCCCGACGGAGAGTCCTCTCGCTCAGTATTAGACACTAACCTTGTGGACGTCATGTTGAGGCACAACGGATGGCTAACGCACGTTACCATTGAAAACCACGTAAAGGTTCCGTGTTTTGACAAATAGGTGGTTATGACTTAACGTTTCATTCTGCACAATAAACACGTTAAGAAGTTCTAAATTGCGCTTGCCGCGTTTCCGATTTTATTTGAGGTGTTATGCACATATTTCCGTGCTTGAGAAGTACCGCCGTTTTCCTACCTATAGGATTAACGATGCGGGAAGGGTCGTTGTGACAACAATAAAAGTGGCACTGGTGACCCCATTTTATTATGAAACGGATGGTATTCATCAGACAGTGCAGCCTGATACGGGCACGAAAATTGAGCATGCCATAATAGCAATTAGTAACTGATAATGGCGTGGAATATAAACATTAATCTATTCGTGGCAGACGCATGAACTGCCATTTTGTTTTTGGGTTCGTGTTTTTGCTCCCCGACTAAAGCCGTACAATGCAGTGCGGCTTTAGTCGGTATTTTAAAAACTCCTGGATGGCACTAACCCCTCAATGTTTCAGTTATTCACTTCAGTCTCTCCATAAATACTGCCGTTAAACAGGAGATGAGCGCCACAAGAATGCGGCAGCTGTTTTTCCCCCCGTCGATGAGGGCAAGGATATAACTAAGTTGAAAGCATGGATCTAGACGAAGCCAGAAATTACGCTTTGCTCGATTCCATGGTAACAGGCAAACCACTGCAACCAATGGGCACACTCGCTTTCCCTTCTTGCGTTCGCGGTATCCAAGGTGAAAATAGATAATGGCACGGAGCAGGCGCCGTGGTGCTGAAGCGCATGTAAGGGAAGGTGCAGGCAGGTAGGTACATGTGATGGACGCTATGGATCCCGTGCTTACTCAGACTCCTCTGCGGGCGTGTTCCAGGAGTTTTCGAGGTACTTCTCCTCCTCGATGCCGAGGGCGTCGTCCTCGCTGTCCAGCTGCGCGCCCTCTTCGCTCTGCCCCAGGTCCGGCACGGGTGCGATGCTGGGACGCCGGCCCCGGGCCTCCTCGGGCTTCGGCACCTCCAGGTGCTGCTTGCGGCTTCGGAAGTCGAACCGCGAACGGCCGCTCTCTGTGATCACGATGGAAAAGAGAGGTGAGTGCGCAAACCCTCAGAGTTCCAGAAAATTGGCGGGCCTAACTATTAGCATGATGGCTGATTGCCCAGCGAAGGTGTTTCGATTTCGTTGGGCTGGACACAATCACGAAACAAAACATGATTTACAAAGGGGAGGGGGGCTGTACAAAAGAATGTACGAAACTGCTGCGTCTTTCTTGCTGGCGGTGTCTCCGTGATTGGCTGCGGGAGTGGCTCTGTCACGTTCGGCGCCACGCTCTCTACTCCTCCGCCGCATTTCTGCTGCTGCTGCTCGGCGCCCTCTAGCCGTCTCCACGGCTCTAATCAAGGCCAGATAGAGAAACCTCTCTGCTGTATTCGCAAACATGCCCCGGGCCGGCGTATCCTTTCTCGGTGTATAATCTTTGTGGTCGCGTTTTTTTTTTTTTTTTGCGCTTTTTATAATGATGAAGTTCGGTCAAGCTCTCCACACAGGCGTTTTCGTTTTACGCGTATATCAGTCTTTCGCACTACAAGGTCGGCGCGAAAAATACAGCCGATTTTTTTCATCTCCTTTCCACTCCATTTTATTTAATATATTTTTGTTTGTTTGTCGCCTGCGCCCTCCCGTAACGAAGTATAAAATGCTTTCGCCATGCTTTCCTTTTGAGATTTCTACCGTAGAGCGCGCTTTGCCGCGCGGAGTGGCGAAGCTCCCTCCTTGCGATCCGCGCTCCTGCCTTTCAACCCTTTGATGCCCAAAACTTTAGTATGTTGCTTAAGCACGGGAACACTTTCTATGATCTAAAAGGACTTCCGACATCACAAATATGAGGTCAGAAAAAAAAATTGGTTCATTAGGACGGACACTAGGACACACTGGGCACTGGGAAACACTGGGAACTGGATGCCCGTATATCAGTTGAAAAAGAAAGATACGTTGGTCAGCACGATTTATGGTTCTAGTGGAGACTATAACAAAGTTTGTTTTGCTATCATTTGTAATAACAACAAAATTGCACAATTTCGCTTACCTGTCACGAGCCTATTGAGCTCCCGGGGCTCGATGAGAGTTGACACGCGTAAACAATACTTTTTTTTAGCACACGGAAATACGTGCTGCCCCCTCTTTTTTAAATTTTTGAAGGTCCAGGAACCTTTGTCTGTCACCAGGTGGTGTTAAATCTCGGAAAACGCCACAAAGTTGGAGAGAAAAAAAAATATTTTTTTGAGTTGTTGCTCCTGAGCAACACTGGGCATCAAAGGGTCAACCGAAATCTCTTCTGAGACGGGACTCAGGTGCCCCAATTCCCCCGTGTGTCTGCTCCCTCCCCCCAAATTTTTCCCCGGGTGGAAGGAGTTTCTCTCGGGAGGCTTCGGGCTGGGATGGCTCTCACACCTTCAATCACTTGGACTTGGGGACCCGCACCAGACGACCCAGGAAAATTGCGCCAAGTGCCCGGCTTCGATGGCAGAGTCTGATGCCAAGCATCTTCTGTGGGTGGGTTAGGGAACAAGGACAACTCGAGACTGGACTCGGGTTAGATAAACCGGATGACTACAATCGTATGGGTGCAGGAAAACAGATATTGCAGGTCGCTGATAGGCTTTCTTCATGAAATCGGACTGCATGTCTGCGTATAGACTCTCCCACTCTAATCGCGTTCCTCACTATCTGTGATTTTCGTGCCCCCTATTTCTTTTTCGTTTATACTTTCTTCCCTCTTCCCTTCTTTAAACCTCCTTTCGTATGACACGTGGCAAAAATGCAAAGCAAAAAAAAAAGAGCAGTAGATGGGCCAACCAGAAGAAATCTGAGCGTATATACTCTTCAGCCTGAACGCGTATTCGGAGCCTAGAACGTCACTACATGCCCACAGAGTAGCACATCGCACAGAGGTATATTGGACAACGCTTTATCAAACGGCTAGTCAACAAGAAACAAACAAACAAGCAAACAAACAAACAAACAAACAAATAAATAAATAAATAAATAAATAAATAAATAAATAAATAAATAAATAAATAAATAAATAAATAAATAAATAAATAAATAAATAAATAAATAAATAAATAAATAAATAAATAAATAAATAAATAAATAAATAAATAAATAAATAAATAAATAAATAAATAAATAAATAAATAAATAAATAAATAAATAAATAAATAAATAAATAAATAAATAAATAAATGGAGTAAAAGTTCAATTAATCCATTACAGTGCAAGCAATAGAACCGCAGACCTGAATAAATCTGTCGGCATACTCTGAAGCCCGGCACAATGTTATATACATACAGAGTAACACGTACCCGCAAAGGTGTATTGCACAACGCTTGGTAAGTATAAATCAGTGCTTTATCTGTTGGCCACACGCCAAATAAAACACGCAAGATAGCTTTAAACGCGCTTAATTACAAATGAACCAAATAAGGCTTGGTTGCGCACCTAGAACGAATCTACATCAGATCGTCTCGTAATTTCTCTAAGTCTGCATGCAGACTTTACTGCGGGATCCATAAATGTTTTTTTTTCCAATCCAATCTCTCCCAAAACACTAGGCCACTTTTGTGCAAAACAACACTTGTAGCCAAGATAACCAGTTAGACTGCGGGGCAAACAATAAGGCTTTATGTTTATTAAGCTCACACATTGGGTCTTTTCTGTGGCGAAGCAGAGCCTGATTGCATCGTGTCGTGTAACTTCAGTTAGATCTATTTGGGAGAATCGAATGTAAAAACGAAATAAAAAATAACCGCACGTTGAAGAAACCTGCTTTGGAAACCGTGGAGAACATAAAATAGCTTGATACTGTAAATAATTAGGCGCGCTGCAGCGGTTGCCTCCGCTGTGTGGGGGTGCGTATTTTTCCTTTATCTTGTTTATTTTTTTCGGCTGGAAGATGGATTGATTAAAAAAAAAATCTGGCTCCGGACTCCGGAAATCGTCAGGACGCCATCAGTATAGCGTCGTTGTTTCGATAGACGTTAAGCTACATTAGGGACATTCAAGGCTTATAGACTCTGAAGGATAGACGTTGCCGCGTAGAGCATTTTGAGGCATCATTCACACAGCCGTTTTTCACCCCGTGACGACGTCACCGTCACGTCACCGTATTCCATCATATGCGACGGTTTCTCAGGCTATTTCTCACTGAAGACGATGCGACGGCGACGGGAAGCTGAGCTCTCCGTTTCTGTTCCGCAACGCGACGGGACCACGCCCGTCGTAAACCAGCCAATCAGAAAACAAATTTTTACGGCTAAATTTAGCGAAAAGTGAGCACACGCAAAAAATCTAAGCCATTATTTATTTTTGCATTACAGCAATTACAGTCACCTTGTATCGTATTTTTCACGACATTTCCTTTACTTTTCAGATTAAGCACACTCAATTCTAGGCTAAACTGATCACTAGGCAAACGACCCTGTACTCTGACGGAGAGTTCCAGTACGAACGCTACTCCCTTACGTCTCCATCGCTGTTTTTTGACGTGACGGTGCCGTGACTGAGAAGGTGACGCCTGTGTGAATGAGGCCTAACTCTTGTTCGTGACCTCGCTTTTGTGATTACGTTCTTAGACTTAGTACTCCCCTCTCATTGTGTATTGTTTTGTTGATTGTAGCAGGGAGTGGTAGGGGGTAGGTAGTAGAGGGAGTGAAAACCCGTTAGCAGCGGCACACGCACCCGTCCTGGACTTGGCGTCAGCGGCGGCCTTGTCGGCAGCGTCCTGGGGCTTGGCCTCGTCGCCCGCGGCGGGCAGAAAGGCGCTGTTCTCCTCCTTGGTAATGTTCATGTAGAAGCATATGTCTGAGCCCTTCATGATGTACGCCGGCCCCGGGTTCAGCAGCACTGGCCACTGGCCGTGCACGTCCGTTTGGACGCCTACCAGCGCCACGCCGTACCTGCAAATGCCGGAGGGTTTAGAGCCGAGGGGGTGAATCACCTATATGTCCAAACAAACTTTGTGTTCATCTTCTCTCGTGCGCATGCAAGCTGGAAGTCACGCACAGAAGATGAAATGGCATGCGAAGGGCGTCTATAGCCATTCCAAACTTCTGGGCTCGACGTCCAGTCAGTACAACGCCGTATCGATTTGGCACAATATAAAACAAGACTTTCCGTGCTTTTGGGAAGCTATATGTATTCAGATATTGGGTAGTTGACACCTCATAACACAAAGCAACGTTGCATGGAGATACGAAAGAACTCCGAGAGCCTAGTGTTAGGAACAACGTAACATAAAACATAGCGTAAAACACAACATAACACAACACAACGCAACGCAACACACAAGGCAACATAACATAACATAACATACCATACCATACCCTTACCTAACGTAACAACGTAACACAACATAGCATAACATACCATATCATCACATAGCATTACATTAACATAACATAACACAACGTAACATCCTCACAGGTTGTTTCGGACCAAGCTTTGTACTCTCTCCTGTTTATGTGGACTCCTCCCGCCGAAACCATGAATTGCTCATTGTTTTTTCTCGTCAATAGCCAGTATAGTGCGAAGAAAAATAATGTAGGGAAGGACTTCTCACTGTGAAATTTGAACTAACGATGTTTTTGCAGTTGCCAGTTAGCCCCCTCCCCCACCCCCCTACTCCCCTACCCTCCTTCATGTTCTGACTGTGTAAAAAACAATGATATCCGGATTGTATGAACCTCATTTATTTTGGTGAAGACTTAACAGTGCTCAACGGGCAATGTTGAATACATTGACACATAAGAAATGTTTACTCGAACAAATCAAAATATGGAAATAACTTCCTTATTATGAACTTTGGCCCCAGAGTTCTACGAAACGAACAAAAGCCATTTTTAAGTGGAGCCGAGCTCCTTTGCGGGTACAATCTTGATCTGAAATCAGATGTCCATAACTTTTAGCACGTAATTGGGCAACTGAAAGCAATCGTTAAATTGCTTGGCTTGCGGCAACCACAGCGCTTGGTCAGAACATGATGGCGATGGGCAGTGCCAGAAAAAAGCAACAGGGAAACTGTTCGATAGGCTCCACGCTTGAGTCGATGCCATTCAGAATGGCTGTTCATAACGAGTGCCTAATTGTAGTGCGGGTGTCTTGAAAATACAACGGCGCAAGGCAATAGCCTATGCAAAAAAAGATAGGGCACTTTACACTGCACGTCATAAAGATAGGAGGGCGCTTGTGTACATGTACAAAGCACGTACAAAGCGACTTGTTGATGACTGCTCATTGGACGCTTAGTACAGATTTGAGAGGCGATGGGGATGTCAATAAATGGCGCTCCATGTTGTTTAAAGAATATGTATACAAGAGTATGTACGATATGGCCAACTGACGTCGTTCGTGCATGCAGGGAGGCAGGTTTTTTCGGGCGACCTTGATAAACCCCAACCAGCCGCCCTTTGTTATCGCGTAATTGTTTAGGACCGTAAATGGTTCCGCGGAGAACACGTCTCTGCGTGCAAGCGGGCTGTAGCAAATCAGGGGCTCAGGAGCCAAGAAGGCGGAGAAGGCAAGGCGCACTCACTTTCTGTGCGAGTGGAATGAGGCGTAGGTGAAGCTTTTTCCTTCGTATTCACCAAAGAAGCGGCTGTCAGCCAGTCGGATGTGGTAGATCTCGTTGCCGGAGCACTTTCCGTATAGCCGGTGCCACTCCTCGGCAGATGTTTGGCCCTCCCTGCGAGAAACCATCGCGTCGTCACTGCGCTAACATAGTCACGTGAGCAACTTCGATACTGAAAGGGATTCGGTTGCTGGAGCCTGACAAAGGACAATACGTTTGTCCTTTGTCCGGCGTTTCAAGGCCCGACTGCGTGTGCTACTACCAGCACCTGGTCAGTTACAAGTAGTTGAAGTTCTAAATGTCCTGACAACAACCTCCCCTCTCTTGGAACATTTATCTGCGCCCAAACCAGAATACTCTTAAGCTCACGAACCAACACCCCTTATCTTTTTTTCTCTGCGGGATGGAACTGGCTAATCAAACCAGTTATTTCGTTTTTTCTACTTATTTTCACGGAGAAAAAAAAGCCAGTAGAAAGCGGTGTACTACAATGGTAGCGTTGATAGAGCCCGCAAAGCGCTCCCCTAAAAATTTTCTACACTTGTCTTCCATTTTTGATCGGTTCCAAACCTGAGTAACTGCTTCAGCTATGCTCGGATGATCTTTTATCCGCTGAGTTGTGTCCGATCCCCTTACGTACGACGAGCTTTTGCCTGAGTTTTATTGGTGAATTTTAGAGTGAAATCTTTACTTCCCTACATCTTTCAAGGTCATTCATCGCCTCGCAACGACCTTCAGCCGGCAGCGCGCAACTGCGCCTTTCTAATCGCTTCGCTTGCTCCGAGTTTCGCCGGGGCGGCATTACGTGACTAAGTGAAAGTGAAATGGCTGCTTCGTCTCCGCCTTATCGCCTGGCGGTGTCTGGGCCGCCTGTGCGTGCGGTTCAGCACAAGCAAATCACGTGACTAGGCGAAGGGTATGTGAAACGACTGATATATAAAAAATGGGCGCCATTCCGCCCTTCAAAAGTGGATGTCCAGCGCAGCTACCGTAAACCACTGCAATTGCTGATCGGGAAGGTATGAAATGTTTCTAGTTGTCTTGGCGGGCTTAGCGCTTGCACTCTACTTCTCTGGAGGCATATGCTGGGTCCTGACACATGCGCTCGGCGTCTAGGGCGAAAACAGCTGGTTCCTGCCTGAAACATGCCCTAGCCCTCGAATAACGTACATCAACCCCCCTCCCCTTTCGAGAGCGGCTGCAAACCTAATCTTTACGAGAACATATGGGTTCCATTGTTCACTGACGCCTTATCATTCATCATGCGGTTTGGATGCTTGTTTATTGTTTTTTTTCTTTAGACGAGCACTGAGCTCTGTGCTGCACGCCTTATTAGCCTGACGCATGCGCTTGGCGTCTTGGGCGAGAACTGCTGGATCCCTCCTGGGTTTTTAGTTTACGACACGAAATTTTCCGACCAAGGAGAGGCTAACGGCTTCGCTGTAAAACACTGCGGTGACTGAGTTTACAGGAACGAAGACTAGAGAAAGACACAATGCGCGCAAACGAAAACGCCACTTTTCAGGCCCTTTGTCTCAGTATCGCCATCGGTTGGCGCGCCGGCTGGGCTGTCTGCGTGTGCCCTTCACCGCAAGCGAAAGCATGAATCCAGTAGAGATAGCTAAACGGCAGGCTGCGCAATCTCAAGCGAGGGCAAACTTTCACGAAACAGTGGGTGCGTAGTCCTTGCTTTTGCTTGTGGCAACTAGGTTTACAAGTGTAAAACCTGAGCCATTTTCAATCGAAGCTAGCATTGGCTTACTTGCGCCGTCAGTGTCGTTCGACTAAAACCCTTTCTCCCCTTTTCCTCTCTCTTTTTATTTCCCTCTCTCTTTCTCGTGCGCACGCAAACACACGCAGACACGCACGCGGACGGGAACGCAACATTCGAAAATAAACAAAAAGAAAAAAAAATCTGCCAGATGTTTGCATATCCTACACGAACAACATCTTTTTAGTGCAGACGTGCCTTTCGTAGCTTCGTATTTAACACAGACTGCAATGTACTGTCAGACACAAACAAATATCTCGCATGACTATATGCGGGAGTTCGTGGGTCTTCTTCACATCATAACCTGGGCCCGTTTGCCCGAACGCGATAAGTATAGGAATAAGTTCTCAACTACAACTTCAGCGCTGTCCAGGTAATAAGTCGTGTGCCCGAAACTGATACAAATGCTCGGTTAAGGTAGCGTTTCCGTCGGGTTTCCTGGCAACCGGCTTATTTGCCGTGGCTGACTTCGACTTATTGGCGTCTTATTCATAAGCGGGAACTTAATCGGGAACTTATGCGTACGGGCAAACGGGCCCTGATTTAGGTGCTTAAAGCAGGTCAATCTCGAATAGCAAAACAAGCAGACTCCTCCTCTATCATCGCCGTTTATACACCTACGTCAAAACGGTGTTTGGGCTAATGTTGCGAAATCCTTGATGACATATCAGTAGCGTACAAGTTTCTGCATGAAATATGCATGCAATTCAGAAACCGCCAAACACTGCATGGAAACGTCATTTCACCTGTGTGTGTTCGCAGCCCAAAATCTCGGTACCCATTGCACACTACTTTATCATCTAAAATTTTAAGTGAAAAATATTGTGCAGTCTTTTTTAGGGCTGCTACAGCGTTGAAAATTTTGTGCACTCTATTTGGCGGTCCTGCATAAACTTTCTACGATTTTTCTTCATTACGCTTGGAGTGCGTCCGGCGCGTGCTGCTTCTCAGGTTGATGCCCGGTCCCGTTTAAATTCATGCATCCAAAAACCCAGCGTTCTACACAGTCACCATGAACGTCAACGTGCATGGTTTTGATCTGGGCAGCGGTCCACTTCTCTTCCAAAAAAAAAAAAAATTACCCCTGCACGGAACTCGTCTGGTCATTTTCACGACAAGCGGTGACAGGCTTGCTTCAAACGCACGTGGGATAAAGATAGATAATGCGACGCCTTTAGATAATATCTCGGCTGGGCTAGATTGAAAAGCGATTGCCAGCTATTACGTCACAACAAGGAACGTGGAGCTATGTTATATAAATTTACCAAACTTCTCAAAAGACCCTCTTTTAAAGGTGTTTCGCCTCAAGCGCCTGGGGAAAGCAGAGTGGGCGGTCATAGAGGAAGAGCAGAACACTCTAATTTCGTACAAAACCTATGACCTGCATCCCGGCGGGTGCGTGAAATTTCGCAGTCGACCGCACTCACAGCCTGAATGTCGTTTTAAACAAAAATTTGATGAATGTTCAGAAGATACGGGAGTATGAGCACAGAAAAAAGAAAATAAAAGAAAGCAAATACCACAGAAACCCGACACGAAAAGAAAAAAGTTTTACAGTGTGTACTGCTAGTATTTAAAGAGTTTTTTTTTTTTATTTGTCGGTCGGAATTAGGCCGCACGTGTTTTTTAAAACAAAAATTAAACTTTCCCTGGCTGCTGGAGCTCCAGTATAGAAAAAAAAATTATAATAGAAACTAGGGCAGTACAAAGAAATGTAAAAAAGTTCGCGAATCTGCTTGATTCTGGCAGCTCAAGAATACTATCGTCTTTAAAAACCTCACTGAAAACGGAGAAGCATGCGACAAGAAAAGAAGCTTTTTGGTGGCGAGCTGTTACGACGACAGGTGCTTTGTCGACCTTAACCGGGCCCCGTCAATCGTTTTATACAAAAATGTATTAAACTTTCAGAAGGCACTTGAGCATGAGTACAGAAAAAATAAGCATGACGGAAAAGAGCGCAGTAGAAAACATTCTTACTGAGAACAGAAACACCTGCGACTGGAAAAAAGCTCTTCGATAGCGTGTTGAAATGTCATGTTTCTTGGGCCGGAATAGGCCCCGCACGTCGTTTTCAACGAAAAGTCATAAAACTTTCATAAACTGCTAAAGTATGAGTAGAGAAAAAATAAAATGAAAGAAAAAAAAAAACTAACCAGAAAGGAAAACTGTAAGAAACCTCATTGACAACGGAAAAGCGTGCGACTGGAAAAAAGCTTTTTGTGGTGTGTTGTTAACCTGTCAGGATTTTTTTTTGTGTGGATGTTGTTTGACACTCGTTGTTCTGCCGCTTCAAGGCGTGCCCTTGGTCTTTTCTGTTTTTACCAAGGCTGTTTTGCCATTTGCGATTTTGTCGCTGAACGAAGCAATATGAAGAACTTCACAGTAGATATTGGGCAATGTCTGTGGCAATTCTACATTATACTTTTTAGCCGCGCCTTGTGCGCTAAGCCTCCTACATAAAATTGGAGTGGGGTAAAAAAAATTGCAATAACACAAGAAAAAATCTGAAGACCCGAGGGTTAGAGGACCTCGGACAATCCTGAAACATTTAGAAAAGTCATCAAAGGCTTTGCCCCCAACACCGCGTCAGCGTGATTCCGCCACGGTCCAAGAAAGTGAATCAGTTCTAAGGCGTTCCCCCGGGGCAGTTGCACAAGTGTGCTTTTTGCTGTTTCGTGTTGTGTAGTACACTGCAGGTGCCCTCCCTCTTATTTAGTGTCTTTTACCTCATTATTTCCCATTTTCTTTTTTCGCCTGACTATATTCACCCCCATTTGATGTCGCAAACCTCACCGTAGTGTGGCAAACCTCTTTAGTATTCATTAACCCATTCACACTCTATATATATTCTACCCATTTCTCACGCATCATTACGACCCCCTGTCCAAGAGTACCCGTTCAAGCGAGTTTCTCGATCTGACTCCTCATCGGTGTGTGATGCTTTGTAATTCTGTATAATAAATCATAGCAAACTCCCTCGCATATTGGTTTCTCTGTGTAGGAGCACTTAACATTGGGAGCCGTCAAATTTATGTCAATCGTGAGTGTTCTATTATCGGTACTTCTGGAAGCATGGATAGCACTTCAGCATAGTGTAGAGCAGTGTATAGATTCTTGCTGTAACAGCGTGAGAAACGACAGTATTGAGATCATTGGCGATCTTACTCCGTGAAGGTGGTCTACCGGCGAAGCTGTAATGGTGACTCCACAGAAAGGCAGTACTTAACATCACATTTTATGTGTTTTTTTTTTTCAAGCCACAGCGTCCTCGCCGTCTCGACGCCATGTCTTGCGCTTGGTGCCGTGACCTCATTCTGCTTTCTGGACCCGACAGTGACGGTGACATTCGGCGGTATACGGGCGCGCTCTCGTTCCTCGCACCGCCGCGGCGGTGACGCGTCGGCAGTGGTCGCGTTCCCGCCGCTGCTTATGACAGAGGCAGCTGTGAAACGTGGTCGCTCACGGCAGTACGCGAACCAAGCAGAAGCAAGGGAAAGCAAAATCGCCGCACGGCGAGCAAAGAGCCGGGCGCTCGCTGTAGTTAAAAGCACCACCAGCCGACGCCACCGCACCCTCCCAGGTGACAAGATTACACACCTGGCATATTGTATCGTTGTGATGAAGAAGATGTCTCAACATTAGTTGATGTAAATCACGACAGTTCTATCATTCGACATACAGGATCAAATAGCTTGAAATAATATGTAACGCTTTCGCATTCCCGCTACTGAACAGTCTTACGCGTACCTCTTGCTTTGCAGCGAAGCTGTTAGCCTCTCGTCGGTTGCGGTTTTTCGTGGGTCTCCGGGTGCACAAAAGAAGGTAAACGCGCCATCGCGTTTACCTGACAGGGGGCACGCATTATGCTAATTCTTGTTACATTCTGGCACAGTGCCGGGCTAGCGCTGTGGATAGCGGCTGGAGCTCTTGCGACCTGGATTCAAATCCCACACAAACCGATATGTCTTTTAATTTACTAATTTTCTCTTTACGGCGGCGGAAATTCTGTTATAATTTGGGTGACGACGGTGACAACTACGGTCAATTTTCAATTTTAGCGCTTGGCGACAAATCTACGGCTTCGCCTTAACATCTGAGTTTTAAATGCCCGCGCACGCAGTGAGATTTTAATTTTGTTGTCCCAGTGCGGGGAATGGTTTTAAAGCTCTCTCCACCCCTTTTAAAGCCCTTCACTCGCTTCTTAGAAATACACTTCCCATCTGCCTATTTCTACCACATTCCAGAACGCACTCCCCGGTAGGGTCAAGCGGCAGCCGGCGAAGTATGTAGAATTGCGAACAATTTGTAATTTTTGTTTGCTTCAGGGTGCCGGCATTTCTACCAGCACGTCCCCGGTCTCTTCCCGGGCTATGGGAGGTCCAATACCTGTTTGCAGAAACCCCACCGAAAATTTTTTTGAAGCCGATTTAGACCACGCACGTGTTGCATTCTATACAGTGATAAGCGCAAAAAAAAAACCGTCGTGTTTAGTACCACACTTTGAAGCTAAAAATAAAGTAGTGTGAACGATTTTATATTATGCATTACTTTGTACATGGTTTTTCTTCGCAGCGTTCCTTCTGATGGAGGCGAAAAGCGAAAATACCCATGTGTTTGAGATTTCAGCGCTCGTTAAAGATCCCCAGGTTGACAAAATTAGTCCGGAGGCCTCCACTACGGTGCGCCTGATCGCCCGTGAAGCGTCTGCACGTTAAACCTTATAATCATATATTCGCAGCGTTCCAGTTACGCTGGTAACGCAAAAATACATTTCGGAAGCACTCAGAGAGGCACCTGAGACTGCTTGCAATGCGAAAGCGTCACATTTTATTTCGCGCAATGCGATGATGAAAATATTGTAACTCTATATAATCATTACGTGACGTCTAGAGTCCACCGCAGTAGACTGAGCACCGATGAAATCATTGCCACTGTATTCAATCATTACGTGCCGTCGAGACTAGATTGCAGTGGACACAGTACCGACGAAAGTATTTTGTTCTCTTAGTATTAAATGGTAATCGTGACCATTTTCTCTTCGCGTTGTTTTCTACGTCTCTCCGGTAAATAATGTGAGACTTGGCCAATCACCCTAGAATTAGACCTACATATACGCTATTAGTGTAAACGTAATGGTATTACCGTAAGCTTGTGTAAGTAGCATGCACATATTACTCCTGTGGGTCTCAGTACGTGGCTGAAACACATTGTCACGGTAAAATGCAAAGAAAACGTATTTACTTGGCAATGAAGACCTACAGACAGCCCTCAAGATGATGGTCAGAAAGAGCAGGAAGAACCACCGCGCTGGCATCTTCTTAACCTTCTCCTCTACTAGTCCCCAACGTTCCGATAGTCGGTACATACCCGAGCGGGGGCACTGACCTGCGTAATTACCCCTTCCACCGTGAATACATCGTCCCGATGCATCGTCCAAAAAGCCGCACGGCATACACAGCAGTTCAATGTGAAGTCGAGCGGGTGTAGTATGGATTCATTCTTGCGACGTGAACGACGTCGGACTGTGTCGTGGTACGAGCAACGCACAGTTACCTCAGGAAGGACTTCTTACCTGACGTGCCCTGTCTGACGCAGACCCTTGTAGGGACAGAAGTTGCAACGCATCAATTTTTCAGTGACCTCTTCGGCGAACAGGCACCCAGACGAGTCCTCCTGGTGCTTGTGTATGTAACTTGTCTGTGCCGCGCATTGTACCGCCGGGCATCGTTTGCTTGTTGATACCTAATGTGCTGCCTCACTAGTCGTCTTGTGGCTTCTTCGCGCTGTGCCATTACTGTGGCGTCGGTAATGGCGAGAGGGCATTCGTCAGGCGGAAGCACTAGGCTGCGCTAACCACAGGCTTCTGCGAAATGAAGAAGTTTTCTCTCTCTATCGGCCTTTTCCTTCCGGTCGCTGCTGCTGTGCGTGTCGAGCAGTTCACGCCGAAACTCCAGCCATCGCGTTAGTTACCCCGTCGTGATTTTCAGACCACGTTCTAGCTGAATTTTCGATTGAAAAGTAAATATTCCGCAGCTTGCGTTCATCATTCCAGTTGTTGAAAGTATCTACGCGCTCGAAATGTTCCAGCCAGGCTTCGACGTCGTCCAAGGTGTCGCCGTGGGATGACCGCGGCGTGCGCTGCGAGTGGACGACCAGCGGTGAGAAGGCTCCGCTGCACTGGTTGGTTTGGCTAGCCGTCGTTGACATTACGCTAGGTGGTGTCACGAGCAGCCCTAATTCCGTCTGCAGACCTCGAAGGCGGCCACTTGAATTGTGCACAGGAGTTGTGTCCAGATGAATACTGTGATGATCAATACGTTCACACGGATCGAAGTGCAGCGGATTACCCCGCACCTCCACCACAATATATTTCGGAACCTCAGGTGACAACGCATTAACTAGCCCGGCTTTTTTTGTCAGCTGCGACCACGGCAACTACTTAACGGTGAACTGTTGCGGCGCATAGATGTCCGCTCTTGCGTGCTGCAGGGCTGCACCATCACACCGTTGTTTGCGTAGTTTTTAAAGCCTCTGCATACTAAAGTGATGCCAGCAAGGGGCTTCGTGCTTCAGGCTTGTGAGGTACGCATCCTGGCTTATGCAGGTGATGTAGCCATTTTGATAGCGACAGAGAAATTGTCTGAAACGCTCTGAGTATAGCACACCGTGATATGAACGCGAGTGTCATAAACAAGGACAAGTGACTGGGTGTGTCGCACGGCGCGTGGAACGAGCCTCCCGAGCTCCTCGACAGCGTCAAGTGGAACACTTCTCCTGCAAAGCCCCTAGGTGCTCCATTGGTCACGTACTGTGAGAACACGAATTTCTTCCGTGAAAAGGCGCAGTAAGTGCGTGTTAAGGTTCAGGGACGGGCCGGGTTCCACTTGTCAATTTTCGCGCAGGAAACAGGGTGTAACGTGTTTTTGTGCAAGAATCATACAAGAAAAAGTTACCAAACAACAATGCAGTTCTGAGAAAAAATGTTCCAATGGAAAACATGGTCACCAAAATTAGAGGGCGCTGCATTCGAACAGTTCGCCCAATGGCTTTCATTGCAAAAAGTATGCGTTTCTAAGGCCCTCGGATGATGACTAGCCAAACGTTCCAGGACTTTAGTTGGTAGAATGGCCGCCACCGGCGCATGGTATTTTTTGTCTTCTGAAGTTTAGTACAAGCAAATGCTCTGAACACCCGCTAAATAGCCCGATAACGAACGTCATTGGTTGAACTGCGCAAGGTGTACGTAAATAAGAGCAAGTTTACTTTAGTGAGCTCTTATGAAAATACACATGGCTGCGATGTCAAGTTGTGGAGTTTCACTATATGTGCCGGTGATGAATTTGTCTTAAGAATGCTTCCACGAGCGCAAGAAAAAAAATTAGAAAGGAAACCTTCAAAAGCAAACCTTTATGAAAGGAAACCTGAAAGACCACTTCCAATTACCGCTGTTCCATTCTCTTTTAAAGGGGTCCTGAAATACCTTCCGCCGATGCGTGGATGTACATGTAACCAAATAAAGCAATGTATTAGCAATCTCCTCCCGCAAGAATTTTGTTGAAGCGATGAGTATTAGCTGAGAAATCGTAAATAAAAAACCGCGCATTATCGTCGCGCCGCGTTTCCTCCTCCTTTCAACTTACTCTTCGCTGTTGACGGCGAGCGAGCCTTCCCTCCCATGATGCTGCGCTCCTCGGCGGTGACGTACTTCCGCTATTGCGCTGCTCACACAGCCGTCTGCTACGGGCGAGCTCTGTTGACACCATGAATCCCGCACTCCGCTCAAGGCTGGAAAAGCGAACGAAAAATCTGGCCCCATGTGTGCGGCGGCCTGGCCTTGCCCTTTCGCGGTGTACGTTGCTGCAGAACTTTGCTATCGGCGGCACGCGACTCTTTATCGGCGGCGAACTCGCAGCCGCACGGGGAGGATCCTGCGCTCGCTCCCTTGGATGCACAGCGCACTGTTTATCCAAAAAGCGCCGTATAAGATGTGGCCCCGCTGGTGCCGGGTCTTATTTTGCGGCGGTGGTAATTCCTGGCGGCGGCATGTGAAAAAGACATTTTAAACCGATACAGAAGCCGTGCACAAAACGCCAGTTCAGCTTGGGGCGACGCGTGGTGGAGAGCGGCAATGTTGGCAAAACATGCTCCGCCGCGGCTCTGAGCTTTCTAGCGCTGGAACGAGCACCATTTCTTTGACAATATCAAACATCGGTTGCCCTGGCAACAAGGCACAAACCGCTCTAGAAGTCAGTTACGGTTGCGTGATCCCGGTTCAGCTTGGGGCCCCACCTCGCGGCATATGGGCACTGCAGGCATACTACTCACTCCCATTTGGAAGTGCGAGATGCGTTTGGCATTACAGGAGGCGATGGTGTGTGTGTTGTGGACGTCTTTGTTTCGCGATTAAATGCGACGTTGTGCTTCTGCGGGTGAATAGTGCTTCCCATGGTCTGGATTATCTTTCTCGAGCGGCGTACGACTCAACCTCGCATGGGGTATGTGCAGTGTGCGTAGCTAAAAGCCATCTCGGCTTGTGCGCCAGAGTTAAGTGACTTGCTGTTCGTCCCCGCAAACCGCGCGCGAGGTGAGTGCCGAAGGTGAGTGAGGAGGAGGCAACCCATCGTCTGTCAATCGCGGTTCGGACTTGCAACGCATGTTGTGACGTTGTGTTCGTTCGAAACGCATCTCTGGATTGTTTGTAAGTTGAATAAAATGTATGCGCCAAACCCGGGCATTCGGCTCAGTGCGTTCTCTGCGATTGCAAGAAAGAAGTGCCACGGTGCTTCAACGCTTTCTTTATGGAACGTACTCAAGTAAGAGAATATTCATGTCGTGTTATGGTCCTGTTCCATTCAATACAAACGGTTAAGCGTTTGTTTACACTTGTTTCGTTTGTCGTAAAATGTCCAAGCACTCCGGCACTCCGCTGGCAGATCAGCCGGCGAGCCGACGCTGAGCAGACGACTCATCTCTTTGCCGGAAGTGCGTGAGAAAGTCGCCCAATAGCAGGATGTCTAGCTCATGACGAACATCTGGGAATCGATGATGTAGACATGTGAAGATGGCGGCGTCCAAAAACACGAAGGAAAGGGTGAGAAAAAAGCGACAAACTTTGCAACAAAAGTGTGAGCTTTCCGCTGTGCGTAAAAGAGTAATACTTGGCACAGATGATGTTGACGACCCAATCCAACGATTGCGCTAGTCGATTTAGGGTGCTCAAAACGCCTTTCAGGGCCCCTTTAAGCAACACATCTGCGCCGGAATACATGCGTTTAAACCATGTACTCCTATCTACAAGATGTTTCTGATGCCTGGCTGTACAGTTTGCACTGCGTCCATGACAATGGCTATTTACCGAGCCAATGACGTCAAAGTGCATTTAATTGACCTTAATAACAAAGTCTGCGCTATTCTTGTGTACTTGGGGGACTACCATGCTCGTGCTTTGCCCGCGGCAGCGTGTATCCGCAATACTTAAAAAGGAAAAAAAACAGTAGTCCTCGTGCTTTCAAACGCTTAGACAGTGGAGTACAGCAAGTGACATCGCTGAAATACGGTTCTTTTGAAAGTTACGGAAGGCTTCGTGCGAGTCGGTGATGACGGTTAGCCGTTCTTGGGTATCTCGTACTGTGGTGGGGGCAAGCGCGACTCCGACTCTCCTCCGCGAAGTCGGTGTCATCTGTATTGGCCGTTGCTGAGCACGAGTCATCTCCTTTGCTGTTTGTCACATTAATCGCGTGCGCCCACTTGGTTCCTGCCGGGTACCTCGCAGCGTCGACATATCTCGTCGAACTCTCCTTGCTGTAGGCTTTTCTCAAGGCCTTGACCCTGGCTCCCCTTCGCCCCTGGTGTAAACTAGGTGCATGTTGCGTAGGACGTTTGCGACCATGATGTATTCCGTCAAGGCATGGGGGATGCGTCATTTTTGGTTTTGGGGTCCTTTGCGCGGCTCGTAACCGAGGCGGTGCAGGGTAGCTCGGCCGGTCTGGGTAAGCTTGAGTCGCTCTATTCGGCTCACTTTTATGTGCCTCAGTGAGTTTCTGCCACGTGTTGTGGATACGTAACCAAAAAAACCTTCTCTGTCGAGGTATTGGCTGGTAGTCCCAGTGCTAATTTGTAGGTTCGCTGAATTAAAATGTGGAGTTTCTTTATTTCAGCAATTTTTAACCCCAAGTAAGGGGTGTCGTAGGTGATTCCGCTAATTACCAGGGCCTCCAGCATTCTGATTGTGTCCTCTTTTCTCAACCCGTGTTTTTTTGCTTGTTAGTCGTTTGCTTAGGTGGATTATCTGGGTAACAGTGTTTTATAGTTTTTGCAGGGTGGTGGCTCCTGCCCCATCTTTTTGAAAACAAACTATTTCCGCACGTCACAGAGCTGTACAGGATACACCCGGTGCTCCTCAGCTACGAGTGCAACTTCTGCCCTGGGACGCCCAACACCTTGTACCACATGGTGTGGGAGTGTAAAGGCGTCACGGAACTACCAGAAATCATCGCACCGACACCGGAGAAGTGGCAGGTCCTGCTGTCAAGCGATGTCCTGGAAAACAAGCGTGGCCTGGTGACCAGGGCCATTAGAGCTGCCGCTGGCCATGGCATCACGGACTAGGGACGTAAAAAACCCTGGATGACCGACACCCATCCCACGCTCCTTTCTTCCTATTCAATGGGAGCAATAAAAGTTTTGCCTCCTCCTCTTCCGCTGCCACTTTGAGATGTATTTTGTTTTGCTGTCACAATGTGCCATTTTCGAAGATGACACACAGTGCCTGTCATTAGGGTGTAACTTCCGTTCATGTGAAAGTGAATTTAAACTATTTTAGATAGTAGTCGTGTCCTGCATTGATCACATGTTTTTGGCACTGCAGCGTAAAGTACCAAACGTGCGACAGAGAGAGAGAGAGAGAGAGAGAGAGAGAGAGAGAGAGAGAGAGAGAGAGAGAGGGAGGGAGGGAGGGAGGGAGGGAGGGAGAGGGAGAGGGAGAGGGAGAGGGAGAGAGAAAGACCTCTTACAAATATCCGCCCAGTGCAAAACTTTTTCAACAGGCACCTGACCATCAAAGTGAGTGCTGCGCTCGCCTACAATTTGCCTTGCCACTCGGCTGCGGACGTTTGCACTAGTTGTAGCTGTGGTCAGTCGGTAACGGACTCCAGTGTTAGCTCTTGCGTGTTTTTTAAAGTATGCAGAACGGGATCAAGCCGTGATTATGCAGAAAACAGCAAGAGGCGGAAAAAGCGAAAAGTGTATCCTCAGGTAGGTCTGTCGCTGCTAGAGGCTAATGTCATAGGGTTGTAGTGGGAATATTTTAAGGGTAGTTTTTTTTTCTTTCACAAATTGCACTTAACGAAAGAACAAAGGAAACCAGGATCATAGGAAAAAGTCCCTAGGAATATTTAATTGGCATGACCGGCGTGCTTAAGCAAGGTGCTGCGAGCAATGAGGAGTCACAGCCGTGATGTGCTTGCACTGGTGGTGCGCGCGCAGTAAGTAAAAAAGGTCCTATTTGATGCACCAGCCGACAAAGCGTGATTTTTGTCGGCGCACTTAGCGCGCTCCCCATATCGACCACCTGGCGCTACGATCCGCCTGCAGTCTAGCAATTATTGCGGCTCAAGTTTCCTGCGTCCCGTGTTTGCACAACGCTCGAAGAGGGCCGAGTGCCAAGTGCACTAGGGACCTAAGCAAAGTATTGGTGCGTTGAGATGAACATAAACTCAGCCGCGCTCCCTTTTTGGGCGGTGCGTCACTTACTCCGGAACAATAGCCATTCAGAACGCTTTAAAATAAAGGCAAATCAATTATGTTTATAATGATTATGATGGTGATGACGACGACGATAGCGATGATGACGATGATGGTGTCTTTAATGGCTACAGCGTCTACAAAGAAAAGACAGGACGAAAAATTCAAGGTTATTCCGCCTACAGAGTTTCATACTAATATACACCAGAGGGAAATCCGGCCCCACTGTCTAAGGGAGCCCACACTTCAGCGAGCATTCCGTCATGTACCGGGATGGCACGTTCCACTTGTCCTTGGCATGGCTCATGAACAGGCTAGAAAGTTGGCTCTGGCTGCAAAAAACCGACAATATTACTCTAGAAGGTTCATCGATATTGCTTTGTTTTTATAAAATTGAATCTCCAAAAAGAGTATTTTGTCATTGATTACATAGAAGCTTCATGGACGATGAACAAGAAAAAATGCTACCCTTTTTTGTTGATTTTGCCTCCCAGACAAAAAATAAGCCGTATGGCTAGCTGAGCCAAGTAGGCGAGGAACATCGCTAGCGGCAATGGCGCCGCCCACGGCGGCCGGCGACTGCAGCGACCGATTTCCCCCTGGTATATATCAGTATGAAACTCTATGATTCCGCCCTGTGCAGTGGGTTGGCCAGCGAACCTGTAAATGTGGTTATACGCAGATGCGAAAAGTATTGGGAGTGAACACGCTGAAGACGATAGAAATGTAGTCGCAAGACGCTGCGCGACTTTTACTCAACAGGACGTATCAGTGAAGAGCAGCGACGTCGTGGGCATTCCGCCGTGTCTGCTGGAGAACAGGACTCGCGTGAGCAGGGTGACCCGGAGAAGCGATTACACATTCCGCAGCTAAATCCGAAGTCTATAGCCAGAAAGTATCACTTGAATCTCGCGCACTTGCGTCTCTTCACCACGTCTTCCGCTTCGGGACACAAGTTAGCCGTCTGGACTGCATTCTTGTAGGCTAAGCGCGAGGCAGACACAGGACGCGACAAGAGATGAGACGAGGACGAGCGACAAGAGATGAGACGAGGACGAGCGCTCGTCCTCGTCTCATCTCTTGTCTCGTCCTGTGTCTGCCTCGCGCCTAGCCTACAAGAAAGCATCACCAACAAGCCCCAATTTACACTCTCGTCTGGCCTGCCTTTTACACCCGGCCTCCGTAGCATGATCATCAGCATGGTGCTTTTTCGCCACCCGCCGCTGTTTCCGTCGTTGCTCCTCGTACGCACGATGCACTTCGGGTGACCTAACAGCACTTGTCCTGGCTATACCAGCGCCTATTCAACACTAGCCAACAAGGTTCTTGCGGCAATCCCGCAGAGGCTTGATGGGCATCGGCCATTGCTTTCTCCGATGCAGCCAAATGCATCATCGCGGCGCATGCCGAACGCCTGGTGATGGATGGTGTTATGACTCACTGGCACCATGTTTGCGCGGGTCAGTCACCCGCCGGTCGACCTCCCCACCGCTTGTCGATGGAAACGAAAGGAGGCCGACAACGCGGCGGCGGCCACTGATTGACAGCGGCTTTTGAGCGGTGTTGAGTGTTAAGGGATTAAGGAGCCGCCGCTCTTCCCCCGGCCTAAGCAACTGAACGCGTGTGCGCGTGAAAGCCCAGACGGCGACGACCGGACAATGGGACCCAGTGGCGGCGGCAGCACAGCGAAGAAGGCAGTGGCAATGGTCAAGCCATTAACCCTTCCCGGAGTGATTCCACGAACCTTGTTAGCTCCCTGGGAAGTACGTGCGAGAACCCCACCGTGGGAACGCAGCGCGCGGCGGACACCAAAAAGATACGAGGCGCTCGCGCGTCTTCCGTTCTTCCCCTCTACTACAGGCTCCTGACGAGTGGCAAGGGTGTGTGTGTGGGTGTGCCGTGCATCTGCCGACATACCTGAAAGGCGTGTCCCTACCCGAGGGCGGTGCTTCACAGCGAGGAACTTACACATCACCATTGGTCCGCATAGTTTTGTATGGGGATCCCCAACCTAGGGAACTAGGGATCGGGGGTCAACAAAAAGGGCGTGCTGCGGCCCGCCAAGATCTGTCTTCTGTCTTCATCTCGACAACTCACTGTAAAAATGTAAATAAACCCGTTGAGTTTGCTCTAAGCTCTCCCCTAGTCCTGGCTCGACGAAGCGAAGGCGACCGGCCCCGCTACCAGCAGACTGCGGTCGCTACAACTCGCCACACTCGCAACAATGGTACGGAACCTGGAAACGAGGCCGGCTTTTACAGGCATAGCGCTGGAAGTTCTAGCCCATGGGCAAGAAAATCATACGGTATGTTAGCCGTAAACAGCTTCGCCGTAATAACCCGGTTGGTACGCGGCCTGCCTAGTTGGACCTCCCGGTTTTTTCAGCCACGTAGCTGCCGAGGAAAAACGGTAGATTAAGGAAAACTTCTTTAATTGTGCAGTAAACGGGGGGCCGGCGTTTTAGCGAGGCACGGAGACCTGACATGAACCTCGATAGGAGAACCTGAATGAAAATAAGTTGTTCGCACTGACCGGCTCGGTAACTTCGGGAATCATAACCAGGAAAATATTGATTCACACCGTAAAGACGTTGGGGATGCAGACCAAAACACCGCAGAGGCTTGACGCATGGCTCGCTGAAAGTTGGCCTTGCGGACGAAAAATTCTTCTTGGCCCTTTAGTCTGCTGAATACTTTTAAGGCGAACTATAATTAGTTAGTTCACGGTGAAGACGTTACATAATTCCCATCTGCTGTTTATACATGACCGTCTACGGAGGGAGTATGGTTACAGAAAACGGCTTTAACTTGTTTTATCGACACTATCCCCAAACTATCCCGACCATTGGCCGCGAAAACGACTCCATCGTTGCGCCGAATTAAATTTACTTATTATATTTAACAAGTTCACAGTGAAGTTGTAAATATTGTGGATTTCCCGTCTGCTGCCAATACACGGGCTTTTACGGGAGGGAAACGGACCGCCCCATGTTTGCCCGCTGCCCTTACAAAAATGGTTATTGAGATTGAATTGAAAGTCAATTGACTTTACTCAGTACATTGTGTTGACAGTCAATTGACTTTGAATAGAAATTTTGTATTGAGTTCTCGTTGAAAATTGGCCGCCGCGTTTCAATTGAAACTCAACGCTGAGTTTCAATTGAAAGTCTATTGACTATAGTCAACATGTCTGTTGAATTTCAATTGACTTTCTGTTGAGTCTCAATACACTTTTCCTGTTGAGTTCCTGTTGTGACGTGTCAATTGAAAGTCTATTGAGAAAAGTCTGTTGAGTTCCAGTTGAGTCTGTGTTGACTCTCTATTCATTCTCCTGTTGAGTTCCTGTTGAGAAATGTCAAATGAAAACCTACTGAGCATATTCAAGACAGCCCGTTTGATTTCCTGTTAGTTTTTTGTCAAGTTATTTCAACAATTGCATAGTAAAGTTCAGTTAACTGTACTAATATATACTAAGTCTGCTTCAATATTGCAAAAACATTCTAAAAACTGTCGTCAAGGTGTCCAATGAGCAGGCGAAATAGTGAGGTGTTGCATGGCAAAGCTTGCTTTATTGCTCACGAAAGCATCACGGGAGGGCTGGAGCCTCGCAGGGTCCACTTGCCTACTTGACTGTGTAGCCTGCAAAATACAAGAAACAGACTTGTTTGTTTGCACCAGTCAAGTACGAAATGATGATTGCATCCCTTCTCATTAAGCATGCTGGTTTAAGTACCTGGCTATTTTAAAAGTTACCTGGCTTGTATGTTTGGAAAGCAGGGAGATAGCAGTTCAACAAGTGTATAAGCTTTCCTCAGATTTTAATGCCGTAAGCCAAGCTAGCCGCATCAATTAATTCTACAATTGGTAGGGAGTGGAATGCCTTTAGTTGAATGCCTTCCGCATTAAGGCGCCTGAAATCTACAGGAACGACTATGTTTCAAGGCGGCAGGGAGCCAAAAAATCACCCGCATGGGTCCGTAATCGTGTCTTCCACATCTTTCAGGCCCAAAAGAAATCCAAATAGGCCTATAAAGACTGGTAGAGCCACTACCTGACAGGAGAAACCCCAAACCTGTGCAAAAGCATACCTGTCAACCTGTGGATTTTGTTTTTTGAAATTTTAATGCTTGAAATCTCGTAAAACAAAATTAGAAAATTGTCAACTTGCATGAACTTGTTTACAAAACAAGCCTTGATTAAAAAAAACTAGGATCAGATGGTACTGTAATCTAAAGTTACTACATCAGGCAATCATCGCAAATGGCTTTATGAATGGATGAGCACATAATACTTTGTGCTTACCGACTAGTGGAAAAAAATACATGAACCATGATGGAAAAAAAACGTGGCAAAAAGAACGTGACAGGAAAAATACATAACTTGAATTTCGCAGTCTTTTACACTCTTGTAACGCTGAAGTATGGCGTGTGCCTTGCAGTACGTTTACGAAACAAGTAACACTAAGCAGCAGCTTAAAGGGATCATATGAGACATGGGTATATCCACATTTTTGCCTTCATCATAACAATGTCAGAGGGGTATACCAGTATAACAAGGCCGTCTAATGCCAGTTTACACACAAGGAGAACACGAAACAGTTTTGTTTGGTGAGGGGAAAAACATCAGTTTCTGTAAATGAGAAATAATTTAAAAGCTTGTATCCCTTTGCTTGGCGAGATTTTCTATACACTAGCAGCACTAAAACAGTATAGTGATACCATGCCGACCAATCATTTGGGTAATTCCTAGAGGCAGAACATCTGTCAAAACAGATTGACTAAGCCCTCGCGCAATGCCGGTGTAGCATCAGTCAGTGGCACGTCTGATGCCACATTCAGCCAAAATGTTATTCAGTGATTTTGCTATTACTCACACCACATTCAGCCCAACTTATTCAAAACTGCTCCGAGAAAGGCAGTCAGCAGGTTGTGATTAGAAGCAATGGCAAATTTCAATTTACGCTAGCAAGTCGAGCAAGTGCTTAAGTCAAAACTGGTATTCATCAGTTTGAAAGTTTGACGCCTGTGCATGTTCTAGCGCAAGCTGCCTAGCACCTGTGACAAAAATTGGCAAATGAGAAATTCACGGAAAGATACATGGAGAGAATTGGCACTTAGTGGTAAAAGACTAATATATGACAACAGTGTGCAGTCTGTTTCCAACTACTACTAACGCAGCAGGTTTTTTTCTGCATTGGTTTTAAAGCCAAAGTGTCTGCTTGCCTTTAGGGTGCCGAGGTAACACATCAGACTTGTGTAAAGATGTTTTGGGTTTAAACCCTACCTTCTGCGGATACATAGTCTCTATTTTCCAAAAGCAATCAATGAATTTGTTATATTCTTGGGCATTATTTTTTTAGCTGGGATGAAGTACGGTTTAGGCCACATTTGTCACTGCTCTGCACTCAGGGAACGCTCTTTCTCCAAGCAATCGTTCAAATTAATACTCAAATATATTGCTGGCTGCCAGCACTTTAGCTTGCAAGTATATTTTACCGCCATGTCTCCTAACTGGTTGAACACACTATCCTGTTTGTGACTGGTAGATCTGCCTCTCAGCCTAGCGCTGTCAGGTGTCCTTGCATGGCACAGTATTCGAGCGTTTGTTATTGATCCGACAGGCACTTGTTCGATTCAACCTCTTTCATTTTTTTTTTCATTTTCGTTAACTTCGTTCGTCAAACATTTTATTTATTCATCATGGTGTTCTTTCTTTTTTTATGACACTTCGTACTAGGTAATTCATGGCTGCTGCTCCGTTCTGTAGCGGCACTGCATCTGGGATTTTATTCATTTGTCAATTGCCTTCAAAGGTTTTGTTAGATCTTTAGCTTAAGATACATACAAATATAGAACACGCGAAAGCAATACAGCAGCGCGGAAGACAATAAAACACTGATTGATGTCAAAATGTTGTGTGCCGGTACAATAGCCTCCCCCTTCAATTTGTTACACTTACGTACAGTATTTTTGCAAGGCTGAAGTGAAATCATACCCTTTAGGTCGATCTGGAGACGGCGGGAATAAAAACACTGTTCATATACCGACAAATAACCAAGTCGTGAGTATCGCCATTCAGGAAGGTCTGCACAACATTTGTCATGATGAAATGTACAGTGTGCGTCAGGCTTGTCTAGGGCAAGCGAGCGCACGGCTCCGGAGCGTGCTGGCGACATCTGCTGATAACTGCTGGGTTAGAGATAGCTTGCCATTGCGCGTGCGCGGATCTCGGACAGGGTCGGGCCGGTCGTCATTTCGCATGGGCCACTGTTATTTGCAGACGCCACCACCCACGAGGGGCACTGGTCTTCCCCAGTGCCAGCCATGAGCGGTGACAGGCCAGATAGACGCGCCGTTTGACGCGCTTATCGCAGGCAGTTACGTAATCGCATAAAGCAACGAGCGCCAATCTTCTGCATCTCAAGCGCACCAAACGGAAAGCACGCAACAAGAATTCACTGCAGGGATTTCGGTCGAACCTGTTGTGCGATTACGTAAGTCCCTGGGGTGATAATGCACCGCGTCAAATTACGCACTGATCTCCGGCGTCACAGCTCACGGCTGGCACGAAGAAAAGAAGCACCCGTTGCGGGTGGTGGTGTCTCCAAATTTTAGAGGCCAAAGCTGAACGACGACCGGCCAGGGCCTGTCCGAGATCCACGCACGCGCAATGGCAAGCTATCTCTAACCCAGCAGCTATCAGCAGATGTCGCCAGCATGCTCCGAAGCCGCGTGCTCGCTTGCCCTTGACAAGCCTGACGCGCACTGCACAGGAGCGCTCGGAAAGAATGAACTTACCTTATAACAACGTCGCTCCCAGCGGGGCTCCCAGCGTGGTGAAATTGACGGATTCCAAAGCGTGGCTAACAGGGATGGTAACACCTCACTTCGCAAGCTTCTTCACCGTACGATCACAGCGCACAAACACAACACGACACACAAAGGATGTTCACCGGCGGTAGAAGAGCGCATAAGATGGCTTTTCCTTCAATAAATTCGATGTATCGCCAGCTGCACTGCAATGTCTGACCTTCGATGCTGGTTGAAAAGATTCACACACGGCACATAAATCGCCAACAACACGAGGAAAGCTATAAATTTGCACAGAACAGCGAGAACGACCGCACGACCGCACCACGCCGGACCCCGCACATCCGGGATTGCGACCAAGCGACATTGGCTTGGTTTCAAATCGGTTTGCGATGGCTATGCCACAGCTACGCATTCTTGTGAAAACTGAGCGTGAAAACATTGACACGAGATATCAAAAAAACCTACGGCGGCTTGTGAGTCCTATGTTAATATTTACAATAATTTTTTATAGAATTATTACCAACCCCTCTAGCAGCAGTAATAATATTATATTGCAGATAACCGAACTCCGCCGAGGTCGCAATGTTGGCTGTCAGCGCCACTGGCGGCAGTGGCAACGCCGCGTACTAGACATTCGTGACAGCGCGGTCACTTCAGCTTAGCGTGGGAGGGTGCCAGAGGAACCAAAAGAACTGGTTATCGCCGGGTGTGGAGGTGGATGGCGCGTCTTTTGTGTCCGGGCGCCCGCTTCGGCGAACTGCAGCAGGAGAGAGGACGGAAGAATTCTGGAAAGTCCAATCTTTGAAAACAGCTTCAAAGTTCTTGATCTGCTTGCGGGCGCAAGATATTTGCTAGGCGCTTGTGTTTGAGAAACGTAGTCCGCGGACGTGTTGACATCGTTAGCGAGAGAGCGGTTCGGAGTGTAACAAGCGGCACGCCAGCCCACTAATTTGTTCGGTTTCTCTCTTTTTTTTTTTTTTTTTGTAGTGGCGTGAAGCAGTGTCAGGCTCGTTCTTTCTTTTTGTGACCCTGTGCAGTAAAGATGAGTTGTTAATCAGCGCTTCAGTTTGTCTTTCTTCATTGTTTTCTTCGTTTGTTCGTTCGTTCAGTTCGTGTGAGCGGCGGCGCCTTGGACTGGCGTACGGAGTTCTTTTGCAGTGAAAGAACTGTTTTCACCTGTTTTAATAGAGCGTAGATGCGCGTTTGCTCCTTGTGGAATTCTCTGCATTCCACATTGCTGTTCTACTGTTGTTATCATAGACAGTTCACGGTATCCTCAAGGAAAGTTATGTATGACGGGGAATAGAACTCGCGTCCTTGGGCTCAGACCACGGCGGGGTGCGCGAGTGATAACTGGAGTAATGAAGTTCACGAGTGAACGACGATGAGGCCAAGCCTGCGTTCGCTTGTTTTAAAAGTTCGCTGTGTACAAAAATTTAATTGTTCTTTTTTCGAAGTTTAGGCATTTACACCAAAGTTTTGCTGTTTTTTTTCTGAGTATTTATAGGCACAATTTCGTCACTGGAATATTCTTGTGCGTTTGGGTTTGTGAGATAAGTATTCATTTCTGCAAAACAGCGCTGTTAGTATCGTGCCTCCACAGAAAAACACTGAATCATCGCACTAGGATGCGATGTCACATATGCTTTTTGTAGATGTAGCAGATTGAATCGCGTTTTAAATGTACCTCCTCCCCACCTACCTTCCCGGAACACAAGGTATCACAGCATTGTATGTGTGAAAAGAGGTAGGGGGAGTGACGACTTTTTTTTGTCCCCAGAACTGGGACCCGAGATGTGTAGCCTCCCCCCCCCCCCCGCCTTTCCGTTTTTTCCCGGCGAGATATGCATGCTTCATGATTCCGCTCCAACTTTCCCGGAAGACTGACTTCGAATATGTCCACTGCCGCTAAAGCGGAAGCTTAGCAGCAGTAGTGGAGATTGCTCACTCATTATGTCAATGCGTGCTAAGGTATAAAGAAGAAAATGCGCTGCTATAGCAAGGAAACGATTCCGCGGGAGTCACGTGCCAGAAGAGATGAGTCACTAGAGTTTTGTCAATGTTTATTTCCATTGTTTTGTGCAAAGCATGTTGCGGCAGTATTTGAGGAAATGCAGTCAAAAATTGTCCAATATAATTGATTTCCCCACTTAGCAGGTATAATTATTATTTGGGCGAAGATGCTGCCAGGCGTTGCGCTGCTGAGCACGAGGTCGCGGGTTCTATTCCCGGCCGCGGCGGCCGCTTTTCTGATGGAGGCGAAAAGCAAAAACGCCCGTGTGTGCGAGATTTCGGCGCACGTTAAAGATCCCCAGGTGGTCAAAATTAATCCGGAGCCCTCCACTACGGCGCGCCTCATCGTCTGCGTTGCGTCGGCGCGTTAAACCCTACAATCAATCAATCAATCGAAGATGCTGCTGGTAAAGGCTACTGGCCTAAGGAGTTTTATCAGCTTTGAAAATTAAGCTCGAAACATAAAACATGGACAAAAAAGAAGGACACTGGTATATATTTAAACAACGTAGCACCAACTAGCTCGACTCTCAATTTTACTTGATTTTTGTCAGTAGAAACTCTATTGAGTTTCAATTAAACGAAGTCATTTGATATTCTGTTGAGTTTTGTCCATTGAAACCTTGTTGACTTTTTATTGACTGCACTCAATAGAAATGTCAATGTATAATAAAAAAACATAAAAGTAACCTAGTAGTCTTAATTCAGCAGACACAGTGGGCAGCGCTGAAAAAAATAGCCCTTCAAAGTGTATGTTTCAGCCTGATGAGTTTTGTCAATTGGTTCTCCAAAGAGTTTCAATAGACTGGTGTCAATTGCTTTTGTATTGCGTTTGCTCAATACAAATCCTTCTGAGTTTCTACTGACACATCTCAATAGCCAATTGAGTTTGAATTAAGTTTCTGTTGATTCAATTAAAACTCAACAGGAAAAGAATTGAAACTCAAAATCCATTTTTGTAAGGGTGGAATAAAACTCTGGTGCTTCTAAGCTTCATTCAGCTAATTAACAAAGAAGTATGCTGATCCGGCCATTACAGACAAATGAGTTTTGTTTCGTGTGCTCATTGGACTGCGCCCTGGTAAACCCATATCGTCGCTAGAGCTTCCGCTACTCCATCTTCACAAAAAAAAAGGGCTGATGATGTTTTCATATCATCTGAAGCTTTAATATTCTGAAGCCTTAAAAGCGGAAACGCTTGTTTGTCGATATTTTTGCGCAGGTTAAAAATCCCCTGCAGGTGGTGAAAATGCATCCGGAGCCCTCCACTACAGCGCGCCTCACAGCCCAGGTGTTGCTTCGGTGCGTTAAACCCCGTAACCATTAAATTCCAACCCAAATCAAGGTCATTCAGCCATTCAGCCATGCGAATGTGGATGACCAGCAGAGCTGTAAAGCCATTGTCACCTATAATAACGGCGGTCATACTGGCTTCATCTTCGCGTGATATCACTGATCGGCGTACCCGCAATTGTAGACACATTCTTCGAAAATGTCAAATCTACGCACGTACGCCGCTGGGCGATCATTTTGTACCGGATCGGTGTGGCATCGCAAGCCAAACATCTCGGCCATAAAACACGTAAACCACTCCCTTTTCGGTTGTCCCGACACACCCCCACTGAAATCACCGACAACGACCACAGGGGAAGTGTCATCGCAAGTAACCCACGGTCTGAGGACAGCCTGAGGGCACCCAAACACTTCTATATGGTTTTGAATTGGATGCCATAATGTCCAATTGAACGCCAGGGGCGCTTTGGTTCCGTCCCCGCGTTCTAGAAGGGCTTTATCCTCTTGCCGCTTGAGATTATTTGCTTTCGCGATCTGTTTCCGCCTTGTGATTTCACATGGCTTCTATCTGCCTCCACCACGTTGCCCTACCGCTCGTTCGCTATGCCAAATTAAAGCACGTGCTTCAGAACGCCTCACGATATGGAGAGCGCCGTGATTTAAACTCACGTGGAGCCTGAGTTGCTCTGATGTGAGGACACCGAAAAGTGTACGTAAACAATAGAGCTTCTCCTGTAAAAAAAAAAAAAAAAACATCTTCATCGGAACTGGAGCCCTGGACTGTTACGTGGGAAGCGAATACTCTATACAAATCGAGCAGGGCTTTTGTATGGATGGGCAATGCTCACAGCGCCTGTAAACTGTTTGGGCCATTTGTTCGCATTACGTTTAGGAGCCCGTCTGAAACACTAAAATTTTCTTCCTGTGTAAACCCGGGCGAAAATTAGAAGCACTGCTGGGTGGTACGCTTTTACATACACTACACACTTTCAAAGGGCAAGTGTGCAAGGATTGATGAGTGCAAATCCTCTGCGGAAGTGGGCCGGCAGACAAGAGTCGGGAGGAGGAGGTGATGGAGAGAGGGGGGTGAAGTGAGTTCAGTTCGTCTCGCAACCAAAACTGTCACTCAACCGGAATCGCACTCCTAGCGCAGACGCCGCACTATCAATCGTAATGATGACACATTAATTACGAAGTGCGTTATCTTCTCGTTGTGATTGTAAAATATGGACGGGAAACGTGGACTTAAAGCAAGGTTTTGTCAGCCCTCAGTAAAGTAGCAGAGCTCTGCAGGTCCGACATCGTTTAATCGTTGCCTTAGCCAACGCACGTATTAGCAATTAAAAGTTCACACAAAAATGCTGCTAGAAGTGTTGCTTCGACACTGAGCCTATGAACTCAGACTCTTACGAAATGAGGCAGCAAAAGAATGTCATAACTACGTCAGGGGAAGGTGCAGCCCGCGCAGCAAAATCACACACTAGGTACTCCACTGTTGGAAGACTCAAGGAGGACGCAGCGCCCAGCCGCTGTGTTTGAAGGGCACCAAAATGGAACCCGCACAAGTGCGACTCCTCGCACTTGTATGCCGCGAGCTACACTCCATCTAGACCTCTTTCAGACATTCCCGCCGCCACAGTCTGGCGTTACTGGGATGCTGACGTCGAATTATTTTCTTCTTAATGTAGCATCTACCTGGAGTTTATATGCCTTTTAACTTAAAAATCAAAAACAGTTCTCTGACAGTGCCATATGCTCTTTTTGATACCACTGGAACTGGAGGTCCTAGGGGTTTTATAGCTTACAGCACACTAAATACCCACGAGGATGGAAGGACAAAGCAACCACTGCGGCGTTATTTCTTTGGCCTTTCTTCTTCGTTGGTTTTCGCTATTTCATTGAATCGCCAGGTAGGAATGGAGCACGAACGCGTCGAAATAAGTCTTGAACAGCACAGTCTCGAGATTCTGTTCTACATATGGTAAACAAACGGAGCGGTTTATTTGTAACTAGAAACGGCGTGCTTGAGAATGGCACCTTTGTTTTAAAAGCATCAAAAAAGTTTTTAATGAATCAAGGAAGTTATTTCCGCAATTTTTTTTGTGTGTTTGCTTTAGTCCGACACAACTAGGTCTTAGGGTGTTGCTTACAAAAACCGCCCATAAAATTTAAACACACGAACACACATGTGCACCACGCACGCAAACACACGCGCAGGCACCCGCGTGCACGCATAGCAAAAAAACCCGCAACAACCCCAACAAAAGGCCGTTATTGATTGTTCTACGTTTAGTCAGCGCGGGTGAAACTCGAGGTCTTCGTAATAGCCAGCTATTGGCCGCTAGCACCTAGAAGATTGCAGCACGCGCAGCGTCTGGTTTCTCTAATATCGGCCTCATCCTCCAAGATTAGCTGGCCACGCCTGACGTTGCGCGCAAGCGTATGCGTTGCTGCACTCACTGTCCGCGTGACGTGTGCAGTAGGAGCGTGACCAGGGTGGAGGCACCGGGACAGAGGCAGTTGTTGGCCAGCAGGGCGTACTTGAACTCGTCCTCGCACACCACATGTTCTGAAAGCAGCCACCGGGAACCACACAGTCAATACGCAACGGCGCACATGAAAACCATGTTGCGAAATGCGGGTCTCGTCGGACAATGCCATCGCCGTGAGCGCGGCCCGGCACAACCGCGCTGCCTTCAAACACGGGAATATTTCTGCATTGTTGCGAAGTATAGTGCCAGGCTACTCTGATTGCAAATACGTCCAATGTGCGCCGTGCCAGTAATGAGGGAACAATAAGTAACGCTAGGTTTAGTGAAGGGAGAGCAAATGTTTCCATGCTGCGTTGGAACTTTTACAGTTACGCACCACGATCACCGCGTCAATTCTCCGAAAGCGACATCCTCATCCATGGCATTTTCTTCGGGTGCTCCATTCCGCCGCCTTACTTAGCCCAAAACAAGAATTGAACCCGGGACTGGAGATTTTACATGGCTAACAGCACACAGTTTCATTTACTCGTGCATCTCGCAGAAAAATATATTTTATGTTTGGGTTATAGAACTGGAAGTGTATTCGTTCAGCAACTTAAAAAAAAAAAAAAAAGGTGCGCAACAAGGCTGGGAAAGCTTGATTTCGAAGACGGAAGTAAGTTACAAACGTAGTCATGAAGAAGCAAGAAACAACGTCTGGTGGTCAAAAAAAAAAACGTGGCGCAAAAATACCTTCTACATTTCGTCGAAATCAGGAAAGGATCGGAGAGCTGGTGCAACGCGCTTCTGAGGAACGCTTTCATCCCAAACTCGCTAATTAACTTTCCGGCATCAATATTCAAAACCAAGCTGCAATCACATGAAGCCTGTCTTACGCCCGGGTGCTTCCCTTTTATAAAGTTAAGCAATGCCGCTTCGGCCACGATGTGTCGCCCACTTAATCTTGGCCTCGGAGCGAAATTAAATGAGCGCCCGCAGGCGGGCCGCTTGTGCGTAGCACTCCAATCTTACTGCCCCAAGCAGGCGATGCGCACTTTTTGCTACACAGTTTGCCCCACTGCCGCTGTATCGCTGCATGGCTCTTCGAAGCTACCACTGACCGCAACTACAGATGTCTCCGCCACGACCGAACTTTTATAAAGGCGGCACAGCGTACAGCTGAGTGCCGTCTTTCTTTACATCATTTTTTTGGATGGTGCGAACCACAACTCTTCCATCTTGCAATATAACTCTCCTTACACCACAAAGCGGACCCGCGCACACTTTGAGAAAGAAGACTAGTTTTAGCGTATGAAGTTTTTCATAAAATAATTTGTTAATTAGCCCCGTTTAGTCCTTACGCAACATTTTGCATGAGCGTGATCCTGGTGGTTGTCTGCAAGGAAAAGCTTGTTTATGAGTTCTGTTTACTTAATACAGTAAACGCTCGTTAATTCGAACTGGAAGGGAACCATAAAATTGTTCGAATGAAGCGGAGTTCAAAATAGCGGGCGGGCGCTAGAATGAATGGTAATCGCGCCACGCAGCGCGGGCAGAATACAAAAAACCCACCTCTGGACTTGTTTTCGCGAATTAGGCACTACTACATGCTTGTGGCGGGTGATTTCGTAAATAACGTTTCGTAAATAATAATGGCATGCGCCGTAGCACTGGCGCTGGTGGCGCGGCGCCCTCTGTAGAAGCGAAATAAGCTGCTGCAGGAGCGTAGCGCGCGCGCCACGCTGTTGTTTTTCTGTTTCCTTGTTTTGCATCTCTAGTAAATTTGGTTTGGTTTGGATTTGCAACACACTGTAATCACTCTGGGCCGACTTCTTCTGCGAGGAGCGATGGAAACCAGGGGATCATAGTTCGAATGAACCGTTCTGGATACAGACGCGTTCGAATTATCGGGGTTTTTCCCTCGTTGAAATGTACAGGGCTGTGCGGGACAACGGGGGTTAGTTCGAATTAACCGGAGGTTTGAATTAACAGAGTTCGAATTAACGAGCTTTTACTGCAACGCCTAGTTGTTGCCACAGTGCCGCGTTTCTATTGACGTCAGTTCCTCGCAGTAAAAAAGCGCCCGTCCATAGCTTGCAGTGACACTAGGGCTAATTTGCCAAAGTGCTATTCGGGCACGTATGGTGCAGTTTAACCAAAATAATTTTATTATTTGACTGTTTTGCGGAAGTCCAGAACCCGAGTTTTTATATAATGGGCGGCACAAGACAAAACACTTCGGGCTGTTCGCGGCCGCCGCACCAATGGTCGTAATGACGTCCAGCCGGTTTGCAATGTACGTGTTTCATGCTATCTCAGAACTTACAATTTAGATATTCATTCGTTATTTTGCTAACACCCACTTTTTACTGAGAAGCTGTAAATATCTATGCGAAACATCTGTAGGTAGTAAGCTGGGCCTTTGCAGGAACCAGGGCGCATGCGCGAGAAAAACAAACGATTTGAAGCGGAGCAAAACGAGTATGCCTGGGTCAATCACCTCGGAGTAACACGTGCTGGCGACGTACATACATACACTCCTTCAGAGTAGACGTTATGCAACAGGCCGACCCCCCCCCCTTTCCCCCACTTAGACGAGTGTTAAATGGCTACGACATAAGTCCGTACCGAATGGGCCTACCGTATGATCGTCCACGATTCCAAACATCAGTTAGGTAAAGTTTGTATTTACACTGTGGGTTAAACCGCGGTGTTTTACTGCAAAGCAGTTTATGTCTGCCCCCCCTTCCCCTCCCCACTTTTCATTCCGGTGTCATCGATTTACTCGGTGCCGCTGCGCGAGGCTACTTCTCACCACCGCTGACGCCTCTTTCACAACTATTTTCCCCTTCGCCTCCACCGATGACCTTTTGGCAAGTTGCGCAGTCAGCAGCTAACGGCGGTAGTGCGGTTATCTGATGATTGCGAAAAATAAACAGCAGCACGGATGGGCGTGAAAAATGCACAGACGATTACTACTCTCCCTAATATGAAATTTGTTCGCAGCGTGAGCTGCAGTTTTCTCGGTCACGGCGCATTTCTGCTGCGTCGCATAAAGTGTTCGCGTGATAAGCGAACGCACGGCTTCGCTGATCACACGGCATGCGTGCGCTACTCTGCTGCGCGGTGGCGTGCGCTACTCTGCTGCAACCTCGCAGTGCGCCGCCGCCGCCGCCGGCCAGCATGTTGCAAATCGTATTTTAACCTCTCGCGCAAATGTCACGTGGAGCGGATTAGCCCCGCACAAGGGAGCAGCGAGCATTTGTTGCATATCGTGTTTGAACCTCCCGCGCAAACGTCACGTGGTTTGGATTTGCGGAGAATGGAACAGCATCTGGGGAAAATGTCCGGGGGAGGGCGCTCCTTGGTGGCGACGCATGAGACGTGTGAGGGAAAGACAGCGAGAGTGATAACACCGTAGCCGCACGTGCCGCACTCCACCTCACCCTTCGCTAGACGCTCCTCTCCGTTTTCTTTCTTTTGTCGCTGCTGCGTTCGCTCACTCGGTTACGCGGACAAACAGACGCCACTCTCGCGAAGCCAGTTAATGGCTGCCAAAGGGCTGCCCCCTAAAATGACCGAAACCCGCTGTCGCCCTTTCCGCCTAAATTCTACTTCGCCAAATAGCTGCGAATCCCTCCCGGAAGAAGAGACACTTCCCCAGTTGGAACGCCGGCTTGAGCCCGTATTTCTTTTTAGATGCGGAGCATCTTATAGTCTGGGCATGTCCCGCGTCGGCGTCCGCACTCACACTGCGCATGCGCAACTCTCCTCCTTCCCTCTCTCCCACAGCTGCGCGATACTCCCGCCACTTCTTCTCTCGTACCAGCTACGTGCACTTCGCTTTCGCTTCTCCCGCGTTCTCACTTCTGCTTTCGCGGCGCATGCGCGGCGCTTGCGCATCTCTCCTCCTCTCGTCTCCTCTCCTGCAACCTTGAATGTAAATCGGGTAGCGGGCTGCGCGCGTTCAGTTCAGCGCTTGCTGCGGTTGACTCCACTTCACTCCGTTCTTCCGATGAAGTGTGATGGAAGCAACAGTCCCGTCAGTTAGTGGGTCCCCCAAATTCGACTACGAACACAATTGAAACACAACGGAACCCCGAGATGTTCCGCATCTACTCAGCGTTCCCTTCGGGAAGATGGGGCTAATTTTTTTCAGCTTGGAAGGCCTTCCGAGCGACATTTTGCCGTTGTCACTCAATGCCTAAGTATGCGCCATCATCGATTGCCGTTTTATGCGTGCACGGTTTGCGGGTAGAAAAAGGAGGGCGCGCACGCACATGTAGGCTTCATGCCGCTACCGATGAAATGCCGGTTGTGCTGGTGGGAGATTTAAATGTCGAAATTACGTGGCTCAATGTGGTTAGTCGGCTGTCCTCCTTAATTCAGTGGTTCGAGTGTGGGTTGATGTGTTTCACAGACATATTATACAAACAGTAAGATGCATACGAGGGGGAAGGAAAACCGACAGCCACATGTTTGCATGCGAGAATAGAGCTCGAGGGCTTCCAGGTTTTAAATCGTTATGGGATGGATGCATGCCGTTCGTTTGGAGGAAGAAGCGCAAGAATTGAAGCGTTGGCCCAAACACAAACGCGAATGGGCGCAAAAACAACGGAACGCTGCTGGCGCTGCCGTTACCGCCTGAAGTTCAGCTCGCCGAGTAGCGGTGAATCCCTCCCGAATGAACTGCACCTTGCCAGCTTGGAACGTCGGCGTGATCCAATATCACTTCTTCAGATGGCTTTCTGTCTGTCACTTCTACCACAGACAACCACGTCTGTCACTTCTACGCACGCGCACATCACCGGTCGCCGGTTTATGCGTGCTCAGGTTTGTAGTGGAGAATGGTGGGAGGCAAAAGCGGGGGGGGGGGGGGGCGTGCACGCGCAGCTATAGGTTCCATGCCCGTACTGATGGATGGTGTGTCCGTTGTGCTAGTGCGAGCTTTAAACGCGGACGTTAAACGGCTCAGTGGGACCTGTCCGAAGTCCTTATGGTAGAGCGGATTGGGTTTGTGTGTTAGGCTATGTTCAGTCTTCCGACGCAAAAGCCGTATCGTGATCTATGGATGCAAAAAAAAAACGGCATATCACGCCGTTCGGTTGGTTGAGACGTGAAATGATGTCATTCTTTAAAGTTATTACGACAGTTGCAACAACAGTCTGACCCCGGCCTTCACAAACAGTAAGATGCTTACGACACGTGAGGGACACAAGCAGCTCCGTGTTTATCTGCAAGAACAAAGCTTGGATCCTTCAGAGGTTCATTCAGCTAATTGGCTAGGAATTATGCTCCATCGCAAATTACGATAAAGGTGTTTTGTTTTGTGCACTCCGCGGACTGCATCCCGTTTTGCAGGTCATCCTTCTTCGCAGAGTGGAAGGGCACAATTTTTTTTTATTTTGTTGTTTCTCCAAAACGTAGCCTATCCCTTTCTTTGGCTTCGTTCCTTAACCACGCCTTTATTTAAGAGGTTCGAAACGCAAGGGAAGTGACACTTACCCGCGAAGGCCACGTGAACTTTATTCTCTGGACGGAATATCTGAATGTACTGGGGAACATTGGGTGCGAAATCGCGTACGGCCCATGACCGGAGGATGGTGTGCTGGTCCTGAAACGAGAGGCAAAAGGGGATCCATTCATTATTGCCGCCGCACCTTTTCGGCCGCCACCACGCAGTCGCTCGCTGCAGGGGATCCCCAATACGCGTTAATACCACCCGCAGTTACCGTCACGAACTGGGCGATTTTAGTTTCAAGTGAATGTGCGTTTCTTGTAGTTGCATGACGTCAAGACTGCTAGTGCGCTGTGATAAACATCTGGCGTGTTCAATAGCTGACGCAAGAACTTGTGCGTGGATTGCGTAAACACCTTTTTACAGCAAAGCTGTATACCTCTACCCGCAAATGGTTTAGTCGTCGTAGGCAAAAACGATCTCCGTGGGCAAAAACGCCAAGGCGCCAAGGCCCCAGACGCCGAGCGCATGCGTCAGGCTAATCAGGCATGCAGCTCAGAGCTCAGAATACGTTTGAGGAAACCATGAAACAAGCATCGAAACCGCATTATGGATGATAAGGCGCCTGCGCACAATGGGACCCCCCCCCCACCATGTGTTCCTGGTAAAAATTATTTTCGCAGATTATCTTTGAAGCCTAGGCAGCATCAGCGTCACTAAATAGAGCCGTTCTTGTTCAAGACGCCGAGCGAATGCTTCAGGCTAGGCAGGAACCAGCATTTGCTGCATCTTTGGATACACTTCTGCTGCTAAAGTGCTGTTACAGGCGTTATCTTTGATTCGCATTCGGAACGACGTCGGTCCCGCGCAGCTGCAGAGCACGGAGGGCAAGCTAAGCCTACCAGACTTGACAGACTAAAACGCATAAACAAAATGGCGGCACCCATGAACCGTTTCAGTGCAAACAAATGCCACGTAATGCGAACTGACCGATGATCATGGCGGCGGCACGGAACAATAGGAGAAAAGAGTGCCGATACTCTGTACCCTTATCTAGTGACACAAGCCGAGCGCGAGCGACAAGCCCGCTGAGACGACGAGAAACATTTCATGCCCTCATCCATCACCATTTGTTGTGGTTTACGACAACTTTGCTGGGCATCCACTTTGGCAGGGCGGGATGGCGACCAATTTTTTTTTTACCGCGCTAGAAGTAGCGGGCCATTTCCAAAAAAATAAGAAAAAGAAAGAAAAACTAACCCTTCCCTGTTTTTGCTGTCAGCGGGAAAAATACTTGGCGAAAGAGGACGGGAGCACAGAATGGAGATGAGGGAAAAGGGGAGAGGAGGAAAAGAGGGGGAGTACAGAGCTGGTGGGGAAGTGAATTCAGTTCATCAACAGAAACGTGCCGCACAACTGGAATCGCACTGTTAACACAGGCTCCCCTCCATCGATCGTAATGTCCTTTACTTTGTTTTCTTAGTAAAGCGACGCTGAAGACACAGATGGAGTTATTGAAAAAAAGTGAAAAATGGCGTTTGCTTACGGCGGCTGCGAGGTCGGCGTAATTCCTGGCTGCCAGCATGAAGCAGGCTTCGGCTGCGTTCATTCTGCGGGGGAGTGGGCGTGGAGAAGAAAGGCGAAAAAGGGGAAGGGTTAAAGCAACTGCGGAGACTACGAAGGAGAAAAAACAAACTAGTGTTTTATTAAATTCGCTGTAGTTACTTATGAGGGCGAATGACCAGACGACAAGTTTTTCTTTTTACCTTTGGAGTCTCCCTTTATAAAGTAATAACATGAACACGTTTTGACACCAGCCGCTCCGCAGCTCGAGCGAAAAGAACGCAACATATGAGAATATATATATATATATATATATATATATATATATATATATATATATATATATATATATATATATATATATATATATATATATATATATATATATATAAGGTAAACGATTAGGCTAGTGAAGGTTAAATAGTAAAAAGGGGCGCAATAAAAAACATAACAAGTTTACTTCGAAAACATAACTTTACATCGACGTTTCGGACGGGGACCGTCCTTTATCAAGCCAGAGTCCTTCAATGCTTTTCTGGTCACGAAACTCCGCCGTAACGCTATGGGAGCAGTTTGCTATGTCGCCGAAGCCGCCGCGGGGCGGCGCTGATCGCATAGTGGGGGACAGACGAAACCTGCGCGCTGCGTCGGCGAGGCTGCACAACCACGGAATCCGGTAGCATCGGCGCGTTGTTTTCCGAGTTTTAAGCTACCAGTTAATGTGACGCCTTCGGTGATATTGTGCGAGGACACTGGGCGGAAATGCCCAAGACTTGTTGCGTACCGGGATGCCGCTCCGGCTACAGAGGTACGAGCGAAAAGGTCTCGTTGTTTTGCATGCCGAGTGACGCCGATAAGCGCGAACAGTGGAAACGTGCGATACCGCGACAGGAAGCCGGCGGCTTTTCTTTTGACTCGCAGCATGTCCGTGTCTGCGAAAAGCATTTTGCCACTGCGGACGTTGTTTGGAACGACACTTTTTTGGTGAAAGGAGACGTCGTCTCTTTGCGACGTGAGAAACCGAAGCTGCGGCCCGACGCCGTTCCAAGGCGCTTCGACGGGCTGCCGGCGTATCTGAGCAAGCCGAAGCCGCGATCCCGTTCAACGAGGGTCCAGCCAGCAACAAAGAGACGTCGTTTGTCGTCGCCTGATGCCATCGCAGAAGAAATTCTGCCGTGTTCAAGCACGGAAGCATCCCAAACAGCAGTGACGAGCGCTGCAGGTAAGCTAAACAGTTTTTCGTGGCGATTCTGCTGTTTGGACCGAGTTTGAAGCTCCCAGGAGCCTCAAGCGCTATATAATTACGTTCCATCCTCCTGTAGATGCGGCAGTGGGTATTGGTGCATACGCAGAGACAGCCTGCCAAACAGAAGAGGTCGTCTGCCCCATTTCTGAGTTGCTGGCAGTGAAGGGCCAGCTTCGGAGCACGACGCAGCGACTCCGCCGGAGCCAAATGAAGCTCGCGAAAATGACCGCGTTAGCGAGCAGGCATAAAAGGCAGCTTACTGACACCCAGAAGCTGTCTGCTCGCGAAAAGTTGATCCTTGATCAGTGCCTGATGAAAGCCAACGCGAAGTCTCCGACTGCTGTAAGGTAAGGTACTGACATGTGCTCAAGTGTTGTATTGCTCATAATGGCCTCCTCTCGTGTATGTGTCCATTAATGATTTTGGAGAACACGGATATGGCGAAAGATAAAAAAACTGGTCCAGTGCATTGGCCCAGTCAGCTCAGGATACTAAAGGGGCATATGCAATATTCTACGTCCTCTTGGCGTACTTTGCTGTCTCAGCTTTTTCTGGGGAATGTGCATGCTTCATTGACAAGAAAAGTGCATTTAATTAGGCGTCATATTGTGTTTGCACTCATTTCAGCATTCTGAAAAGACGTAAAGGAAAAATGTGTTCTATCATGTGAGAAGGCCCGGTACTATGTGGTTACATAAGAAACAAACCCTTTAATTAATGCTTCTGTTGTTTGCACTGCTTTGTATGTAATTTTTCGGTTGGTGGCCTCTTCCATATCCTGTGGCAAGCGCATGCAGCTAACCATTTGCATGTCGTCAGTGATGTCATCGTATACCTGCACTATGCGTGCATGACGTGTACTGTGATGGAGAGTGGAAAAATGATTAATAGTTGCGTGGCAGCATTTTTTAGGCTGGCAGAAGTTAATTTTTTGTTTATTTTTGGTTGCTTGCGTTTTAAAGCTTAAATTGTGCATGAGTGATGCCGCATGCTTTTCCGCACCCACATATATATTTAGTGGTCGAGCTAGCCGTTAGAACTGCACTTGCTCGTTTACCAGCATGTGAATGCACAACACATGCTCTACTTCTCCCCTAGGTACAAGAAGGAGTGGATATATGACTGTTTGCTTCTTAAGGTGAAGTCGACTGCTGTCTACACTTTCCTACAAGAAAACGGCTACCTTCCCCTTCCCACCCCTCGCACGCTGCATGGCTACCTGAGAAGCCTCAAGGCCGATTTCGGCTTTGATGCAGGTTTATTTGCAGTCTTGCGTGAAAAACTTCAAGGAGTCCCAGAAAGAGAACGCCGAGGTTAGACTCCTTTGGGAATTAACTTACCCTGGTTCTGTTTTCAAACAAGCCGCATAACTAACCAAAATATTTTCGCAGGTGTACTAATGTTTGATGAAATGAGTGTGCGGAAAAGTCTGCACATCAGAGAGTCCGACATGTCCCTTTTGGGGAAAGTGGACTTTGCTGAGCACACGAGACCAGCAGACCGTGAGAAAGATGGGGACCATGTGCTCGTGTTCTTGTTCCGGCCTTTTCTTGGTGGCTGGTCGCAGACGGTGGGAAGCTTTTGTGCGTCTGGTGCAACACCAGGCTCAATAGTGGCGAAACTGCTGCTTCAGTGCATTGTGCACCTTGCCAATGCTTGCGTTGTGGTGGATGCCATCACATGTGACAATTCCACAACAAATCAGTCTGCTCTGAGGTCCCTGGGTAAATATCTAAGTAATGTGCTTGCAGTTCTGAGTTGTATTTTTTATTTATTTATTTCCCTGTAATGGGGCTGACAAGCGTAATTTCTCTCCAGGTATCAGCGGTGACATGAACGCTGTAAAAACCACTTTCCAACACCCATGTGATCCAGCGAGATCTGTCCATGTGGTGATAGATCCTCCTCACGTATTCAAATGCGTACGGAACAATCTGCAGAAGGTTGGCAAGTTTCTGGTAAGAAGTGTTTGCATCTGCACTAATTGTGTGTGCTCTACATTGTCTCTTTTCGTGACATTTGTTATTGTTACAGCTGCCCGAAAGCCAAGAAGTTTTTCACTGCCACTACGCTGCCCTACTGGAGTATGAAATGGAGCAAGCTGGGCTGCGTGCGGTGCCCAAGCTGACGAAAGCGCACGTTGCTCCAAATGCATTCCAGAAAATGAGTGTCCGACTTGCTGTCCAGGCAAGAAACTCAACTAATTTACACCTTGGAACATGTCTGTACAATTATTTTTGTCACTGAAAAAAGGGAAGCATGGTGGCTTAAAATTATTCTATGTGTTTTACAGTTGTTTAGCGAAAGCACTGCTTCAGCCATGGAGTTTTACAGTACACAAGAGGCGTGCGAGAAGCTTCGTCACTCGGCAGCAACTTCAAGCTTTACAAGACGCATGAACAAGCTATTCGACAGCCTCAATTCTCGCAGACCAGAGCATGTGATGTACAATGAAGCTGAACACATTGCTGTAAGTGACTGATATTATTATTCTAATAATGGCACTATTTTTACCTATGCTGATATTGTTACTGAATTTCAGACGTTGAAGGAGAATATAACTTGGCTGGACGAGTGGCAGAAGTACATCGAGTCGTTGCCTGTGGCGAGGCGAGCGTGTTTCTTGAGCAAGCCAACCTGTGCAGCGCTTAGAATAACGCTCCACAGCACAGTTGCACTAGTTGAGATGCTCCTTGGCTCTGGTTTCCGCTACGTGCTCGTGGGTAACTTCGGACAAGATCCCTTGGAGGTAACCATATTTACATCTCAAGCTTCTGCGTTTACTACAAATTGCTTTCTTCTTTCAGCGCTTCTTTGGCATAGTGAGGCACGTAGCTGGCGATGGAGGGCAGCCTACTGTTCAACACTTCTTGTTCATTTACCGTATGCTTTCGGTGAACAACCTGGTGCGACCACCTAAGCGTGCTTCTGTTGATGGTGATGGGCCACAACTCCTGCTCAAGCTGCAGGGCCTCTTTGAAAAGGAACCGCCTGCCAACAGTCAGGTAGAACACCAATTATTTTTCTATTTAGGGACAAAAGAGAACAAAGGTGGAAATCAGTTGTTGGTTTATGTGTTCTTTTTTCAGTAGTTAGTTTGCGAAATCTTTGTTATGAATGACCAATCAGCCCAGATTTATAGTATATACATGCTTTAGAAAACAATGCTGAAACATGGCAACATTAAATATGCATTTCAGGTTGATGCCCTGGCAGTCCTCTTCGACGATGTCTTGTTGGAGCCACCAGGGAGCATACAAGCTGCATCTGCTTCGAACCAAGTGCTGTCGCCCAAAGAGTGCATACTCGACTACCTCGCGGGCTATGTGACAAAGAAGTTCCTCACCATGAGCTGCCTTAGCTGTGTGGACACTCTGAAGGGCTCATCTCGGCAAGCAAGCGACTTAATACTTGCAAAGTCAAGAGGTTTCCTGCAGGTGCCGTCAAGCCGACTGCTCAGTCTCCTGCAGATTGTGGAAAGCTACGTCGAAGAACTCACTGTTAGTAGAGTGGCTTGTGTGGACGTTTACATGAACATTGTGGAGAGAGTGTTGCTGGATGAGCGTACTTCAGCAGCTGCTGTGGGTTGTGGGTCCCACTATGTAGGCACCACGGCAGAAGTTGTGCACTTTTTTCTCAGGTGTCGTCTGCACTTCTTTACGAGGGAAAAGAATAAGCTTGCACGGGCAAGTAAGCGTGCAACATGCCCAGCTGGTGGGGGCAAGAAAGTGATTAGCTGAATTGCTTCCTGAATGGATTCAGGCATGCAAATATGCAGCATTTTACTGTGTTTTTTCTGTGATACATAATTGTATAAATGCATTTTTAAAATTTTTGTTCTCTAGTATCTCAACCATATTATTTTTAGTTCCACTTCATAACAACTCACATTATTTTCCTGTAGGTGTCTGCTTCCTTGTGCGGGCCTTGTACAGTTTATTTTTCACTCTTTGTAAATTGTCTTTGAAGTTTACTGTTTTTAGTGTTCCAGCGTATTCATGCACCTTATTTTGTCACCTTGTTTGCTTTCGCAAAAAAATCTTTCCCTGTGTTTATTCACTGATGTGTCAAAGACGCCAATTTCCCTTCGTACTTTTTCATTTTGCTTCAAAAGTTTGCGTTGTTTTTAGTAGTTTTGTTACCTTCATGTGTCGGCCTTGTACATAGTTTTTCAATGCCTTTATATACTTTACATTCTTACTTCGTTTACATTAGGTTTGTTTTGCAATAGTGCCATGTTCGCGAACATTTGCCGCGATGCGTGCCTTGGATTTGTTTGTTTTGTTACTAGTGCATGAATGCACCTTGCTGTCTGATCTGGTGTTACGAGCTGAGCGCTAATTTACTTTTTCTGTCGTAAGCAACGCTCGGTAGTTTTGTTTAATAAGTAAAAGATGTAACCTTGTCGTCACTAACCCAGACTTCCTATCTCATTAGCAATGTTCTCGGTCTGTACAGATGTTTCTCGAAAGAAAAGCATTTCCACACAAAAGAATGCATAGAAAACGTCGAGGCATTCAATTCGCTAACACTCGTCTGTGCAAGTCACTTTGCTGACTGTTTCTTCGACGCTTATGCTTTCTAGCTTATCGCGGAACACAAGTTCGCTCCTTCCTTTCAGAACTTTAAGTTGCCCTTGAGTACGTGACATCGCTGCGCTGTCTGTTGTTTATGCTTTTATAGCTTATTGTGTGAAAATGTTTTCTGCTATAAAAACCGTATTGTTTTAAGAACACTCCATCATCATTGAGGACATGACGATATGTATTGAAATATTCCCTTCGTGGCATTATTGACTCTCTAGCTTGACAACATGTAGTGTATTTTGACCAATGTGAAGTAGTCAGCTGAATAAATCAGCGGTGGAGCAGCAGCATCATGCTCATAAACAGGTGTGCTTTTTTAGAGACTTTGAAACACGGCTTCATTTCAGTAGGTCAAGCATCCCCAGTCAAGTATCTTCATAGCTATGCCTTGCGAGTATAGTCTATCATAGCAAAACGCCCTGTTAAACTGAAGCATGCAACATCGAAGTGGTAGTTGGATTTGGCTCGGAGGGTGGGACATTTCTGGGAAAGCAACTCATTCGGAAATTGGAGCTTCCCGAATGACCTTGAGTGGCTGCACAATATTTCGCGAGACTCAGTTTTTCTCGTTCTGTGCCTATGTAACGTTACTCTGTTGAATGAACCAACTAGCCCAACAGCAAGTTTTATTACCCTGTTGAAGTTCCATGAAAACGAACACAAGGTAGCTGCGAACTCGAACTTAAACTTAGAATCCTAGAGATGGGCATGTATTAATGCGACGAAAGCTTCATCGCTCGCACTTTGAAGCTTTGCTGAAGCTCTATGTAGTGAGCGCACAGGAATGAGGTCAACTGTAACAAACTAAACACGAAATTTATAGCTTTAGCTTCGGTACCGCAGCCGCGGCGATCATCGGCGGCGTAGACGGTCGGATTGCATAGCGCGATCGGCGTCGCCGCGGGGGCTCACTGCGCGTATCATATTTGCGAATTTTTAAATCTGAGGCTTCGCCAGAGTCGCAAGCCCAACTAGATAACCGTCGCTTAAACAAGGCACAATTTTACGCTGCTTTGCACGAGATGAAAGAACTGCTGCAACAACACGTAAATTCATAACTGCTGCGGCACGACTGGCTCCATCGAAGCGTTGATATCGTGCAAAGGTAAGCGAAGAAAACTTTCACACGCGAGTGCAGCAGTCACATTGTACGTCAGGCTAAATATGAGTAATAGCAGAATATTCTGTGCGCTATCATCAACTGAATGATTCTGCTTGAGCTTTAGTTTCGGTACCGCAGCCGCGGCGAACACCGGCGGCGTAGACTGTCGGATTGCATATAACTCGCGCGATCAGCGTCGCCGCGGGTGCTCACTGCGCGTATAATATTTGCGAATTTCTAAATCTGAGGCTTCGCCAGAGTCGAAAAACCAACGAGATAACCTTCGCTTAAACAAAGCACAATTTTACGCTGCCCTGCACGAGATGAAAGAACTGTCGCAACAACAGGTACATTCATAACTGCTGCGGCACGACTGGCTCCATCAACACGTTGATATCATGCAAAGGTAAGCGAAGAAAACCTTTTCACACGCGAGTGCAGCAACCACATTGTACGTCAAGCTAAATATGAATGATAGCAGAATATTTTATGAGCTTTCTAACAACTGCCTCGAACGGGTACCAGCTTCGGCGGAATGCTTGCGCGCGGGTGGCGCGGGCATGAAATGCCCCCGCGCTGACAGCGGCGACCCTAGCGGCGACTTTTGTCCCTGTATGAAACGGGAGTTGGAGTTTCGTGACCAGAAAAGCATTGAAGGACTCTGATCAAGCGTAATATTTTACAGAATGGAAGCGGTTTATATACAGTTCAAGCACTTGAGGTTCCGGGGCGGTGACATACGTTTAAGATTGGAAGCGAGGAGGAAGAGAGAAAAGCACATTGAAACATGAGAGAAAGAGCCAGCAATAAAGAAGCACAAACTTGAAAAGCATAAATATGTGAGAGAGGGGGATGGAAAGGCAGAGGTGGGGACGGGCAAACTAAAAAGAACCGAGAGGACACGACAAACAGAAGCTTAGTAGCGATGGGAGACACGTAATTGCGTGGTCGACAGGGATGACCCACAGGGGCGGCGAGTTGTACCTGGCCGCGGCCATCACAGGCGAACAATATGCAAGGGTTGTTGTACGCGCGCCGCTTCCAAGACTCCCGTGCCAGAAGCGCGTGTTTTTCGTCGGCCCTCAAAGACGCACCGCCATCTACTTCCCCCCACCCTTCCTGCTCAGTTCGCGGAAGCCGTAATGTGTCGCCATGTCGGAGAAAACCGGGAAGAAACGGGCCGCCCCAGTCGCGCCGGCGTGAAGATGAGCAATCGAAAGTCCGAATGAGAGTGATTGAGGAGACATGAATCACGTTGCCTGCAGAGACAGCGAGAATAGTAAGTCAACGTGAGCGATAGGGGGCACATAATTGCGTGGTTGACAGGGGTGACGAATTGTAAGCGCCCGCGGTCAGCGCCCGTGAACAATATGCGAGGGGTGTCCTACGTATGCGTGCCCTGAAGACTCCCGAGCGAGGGGCGCGGGGTTTCGTCGGCTCCCGAAGATGATCCCCCATTCAGTTCCCTCCACCTCCTCCTCCCAGTCAGTGTCGGCGCCAAAGTCGTAAAGTGCCCACGTGTTCGAGAAACCTGGGAAGAAAGGAGGCGCCCCCCGTCGCGATGGCGATAAGAGGGCTAAGCTGTCGAGTGATAGTAATTATGTCTGAGTGGAGAGACAGTGAAAGTAGTAAGCCAACGGGGGAGAAAAAGAGAGGGATACCGGCGCCACAAATCAAAACAGAAACAGGGCGAAGGTCAAAGGCGATACCGCGCACATGCGCACACAATAACAAACACGCATAAACGACCAAGTGGCCATGGAAAGAAGGAAAGGCGCCAATGGCTTGACCGATTGACCCAAACACTGTCTCTCCACTCAGACATAATTACTATCACTCGACAGCTTAGCCCTCTTATCGCCATCGCGACGGGGGGCGCCTCCTTTCTTCCCAGGTTTCTCGAACACGTGGGCACTTTACGACTTTGGCGCCGACACTGACTGGGAGGAGGAGGTGGAGGGAACTGAATGGGGGATCATCTTCGGGAGCCGACGAAACCCCGCGCCCCTCGCTCGGGAGTCTTCAGGGCACGCATACGTAGGACACCCCTCGCATATTGTTCACGGGCGCTGACCGCGGGCGCTTACAATTTGTCACCCCTGTCAACCACGCAATTATGTGCCCCCTATCGCTCACGTTGACTTACTATTCTCGCTGTCTCTGCAGGCAACGTGATTCATGTCTCCTCAATCACTCTCATTCGGACTTTCGATTGCTCATCTTCACGCCGGCGCGACTGGGGCGGCCCGTTTCTTCCCGGTTTTCTCCGACATGGCGACACATTACGGCTTCCGCGAACTGAGCAGGAAGGGTGGGGGGAAGTAGATGGCGGTGCGTCTTTGAGGGCCGACGAAAAACACGCGCTTCTGGCACGGGAGTCTTGGAAGCGGCGCGCGTACAACAACCCTTGCATATTGTTCGCCTGCGATGGCCGCGGCCAGGTACAACTCGCCGCCCCTGTGGGTCATCCCTGTCGACCACGCAATTACGTGTCTCCCATCGCTACTAAGCTTCTGTTTGTCGTGTCCTCTCGGTTCTTTTTAGTTTGCCCGTCCCCACCTCTGCCTTTCCATCCCCCTCTCTCACATATTTATGCTTTTCAAGTTTGTGCTTCTTTATTGCTGGCTCTTTCTCTCATGTTTCAATGTGCTTTTCTCTCTTCCTCCTCGCTTCCAATCTTAAACGTATGTCACCGCCCCGGAACCTCAAGTGCTTGAACTGTATATAAACCGCTTCCATTCTGTAAAATATTACGCTTGATAAAGGACGGTCCCCGTCCGAAACGTCGATGTAAAGTTATGTTTTCGAAGTAAACTTGTTATATATATATATATATATATATATATATATATATATATATATATATATCAGGGTGTCGAACCGGAACCGAACCGAACCGAAAACCGGAACCGAACCGGTATATTTTCCGGAACTGAACCCGAACCCGAACCGTTATTTTTTGAGCACGCTGAACCCGACCCGGAACTGAACCGGAAAAAGAAATAACGGTTACCGGTTCATGCCGAAACGGTTCGACCCTCTGTTGTTGATATTGCACAGTCAATGCAATTCAGGCCTTTTTTCTTTCCCGTACCATCAACTTCGTACTTGCTCGCGCACTTTCCCCTCCAGACAATTGAACACTATCACGCTTTATGTAACAACAGGGGAAATGAATGAGCACCAATGTAGCATTGGTCTGTTGCTGCTGGAGGCGCGAGCGTAGTGCAAGCTGACCAAACGAAATGTCATTCTCGGCAGCTTGCAGGTGATATAAAACGACTTTGCCCTTCCCTAGCTGCGACTTCATTGGAGAAATCAGGGTGCAGGAGTGCTCCACTGCGCAACAGCGAAAGCTCACACCCGATGTGTGCAAACTTTTTGCATTTCATAATTTGTTGAAAAGGTCCGACACCTGCAAATTATTAATACTTGACAAGTGTGACCGCAGGAGCTGCTCAGTGGCTAAGCTGTTTGCTAAGCCGTTTGCCCAACTCGCTACATTGCTTCTACTGCTACTCGTTCCGGAGGGGAGTACTGCTGTGGACGAATTAAAGAGCGTCTACCCAAAAAGTCCCATCTCATGCTCCACGTGTCAAATTTCCCTTTCATTTTGTAACCGCATTATCTGTTATAAGATTCCGCAATGTAGCACACGGAACGATGGTAGGGGTTCAGGCGGTACGATGACATACTGATTGTAATGCACACTTTCGGTATCGCAAAAGGAATTGCAGTGGTGAGAGCAATAATGCAGTGACTGAGCGTAACTAAAGCTTACTTTTAACAAAAGTGTGGCTAACACATTCGATAAGGTGACAGCTAACAAATTGTTCAGGGTTACCAAATAATCTAATTCATTGGTAGTATTTATGTGCCTGTTGTAGAATTTTTCTGTTTTGTTACAAATATAAAAAATGTGCGCCATTGTTATTAAGCGCTGGTATTTGAACACGCCCGTACGCAGGACTAAATTTAAGGCCTCAAGGTTAGCGTGATGGGCGATTGCATAGCGACAATTGCGATTTCAACAAAAAAGGAAAGGACAGAAAATATATCCCACCATCATATCTCTTGGCGTTGGCTTTATGAATAGTTGCTAGGACAACAGAAAGTCTGAGCGATAAAGAAGGTGGTAAATCGTCGCCACTTCATGTGTTTTTCTAATATCTCCTAATTGTTTAAAGTTTCCTTTGCAATTGCGCCACTGCCCTTGGGGAGCAGCACCATTTTGAATGTCAGTTTGTGTTTTGATTTGACGGTCATTTTAAACTAGTAAATGTTTTTTTTTTCTAATTTTAGTGATAATTCAACTAATCGAACCGGTTCGCGAACCGGTTCAAGCTCCCGAACCGGTTGGCGAACCGGTTCGGTACGTGATTTTGTCGAACCGGAACTGAACCGGAACGAAATTATTTCACCCGAACCCGAACCGTAACCGAACCGGTATTTTTTTCGGTTCGACACCCTGATATATATATATATATATATATATATATATATATATATATATATATATATATATATATATATATATATATATATATATATATATATATATATATATTGTGAGCATTCGCGGCGTTCTATTAATGCCATACACAGTGCAAGCGATACCGCCACTATCATGGCCAGTGTGAGCACCGCGGGATACGCTTCCCAATCTCTTGTACTCACGCCCCATCACCATTACCATCTGTAAATAATCTCCATCATCATCGTTGGGCTCGCGCTTCGCGGAACGTTCGCTCCGAGCAGGACAATAAACGTCGTCTCCGAGACCTCGTCCTTCGCTCTCTCAAGTGGTGGAGTGTGCTGTTGATCCCGATGTCGATGTTTTGGCCAAGCACCGGGATTCATTTGACGTCCATTCACCTGGGCTCACGCAGACTGCAGCAACAGAGCACCGAATTGAAACGGACGGGTCAGCCGTGATTTGATGCAGACCGTACCGCGTCTCCTCGTCTGAGCGGAAGATAATTCAAGATAATGTTGCCGATATGCTCAAACGGAACGTTATTCGCCCATCGACGAGCTCGTGGTCTTCTCCCGTTGTTTTGGTTGAGAAAAAACTCCCACCCCTCGCGGGAACCCCTGTGTAGATGCGACGCATAGGCGGAGCGCCGAAGGGACCGCGTTTTATAGCGCGCATAACGTTGAGGGGACTGCGTAAGCCGGTCCCAGTCGATGACGACGTTGGCGTACTTGTAAAGCGGCGTGGACTCTAGGTGTTTGAGCCAAGCGTGGATGTTGCTTCGCCGGAGAACGGCACACCGGTTATATGCGCAGCTCGCCCGAAGGAGAGGCAACCGCGGAAGAGAGAGTACTGCACATGCGCCGGCCCCAGCGCGTCTGCCGCGGCTATGACGCAACGTGCCGCGGCTATGACGCAACACAATCCAACACAATGCACTTTAACCAAATCCAATGCAAATCCAATCCAATCCAATCCAAGCCAAGCCAAGCCAAGCCAAGCCAAGCCAAGCCAAGCCAAGCCAATCCAATCGAATCCAATCCAATCGAATCCATTTGAATCCAATCCAATGCCCCTCGCGAGAGAGTGTTCGCTATCGGAGAGGAGAGGGGGTGAGCGGCGGAGAGCGCAGCTGGCGCGGCGAGGAGAATGGGGGAGGGGTGGACAACGCCGACGACGACGACGACGACGACGACGACGCCGGAGGGACAAGGCGAGTGAATCAGATGCTCTGCATCTAAAAAGGATGGATCTGCCCGACCACAGAATAGCCGGCTGCGACGCCAACTTAACAACTTTAGGCTGATTGATGGCGTACTTTGCCACATGAATTGAGCGATCCCAATCCACCCGCCGCGGTGGCTCAGTGGCTAAGGCGTTCCGCTGCTGAGCACGAGGTCGCGGGTTCGATTCCCGGCCGCGGCGGCCGCTATTCTGATGGAGGCGAAAAGCAAAAACGCCCGTGTGTACGAGATTTCGGCCCACGTTAAAGATCCCCAGGTGGTCGAAATTAATCCGGAGCCCTCCACTACGGCGCGCCTCATCGCCTGCGCTGCGCCGTCGCGTTAAACCCTACAATCAATCAATCAATCAAGCTTCCCAATCTCTTGTACTCACGCCCCATCGCCATTACCATCTGTAAATAATCTCCATCATCATCGTTGGGCTCGCGCTTCGCGGAACGTTCGCTCCGAGCAGGACAATAAACGTTGTCTCCGAGACCTCGTCCCTCGCTCTCTCAAGATATATATATATATATATATATATATATATATATATATATATATATATATATATATATATATATATATATATATATATATATATATATATATATATATATATATATATAAGGGTTGGCAGTCAAGAAAACCTCGGAAAGCAAAGGGGAGGTTGTGGTGGGTCATAGAAAGAGGTGAAGAATTTTTTGAGTCGAAAAGAAAGTGGTGAAAAAATGCCCGCTGGGTGGGATCCACCCACCCACCCGGCGGGCATTTTTCACCACTTTCTTTTCGACTCAAAAAATTCTTCACCTCTTTTTCTATGACCCACCACAACCTCCCCTTTGCTTTCCGAGGTTTTCTTGACTGCCAGCCCTTATTTTCTGTCTTATTTCACGGAGCACCTCATTTTCCATTTTCTGATTCGCTATATATATATATATATATATATATATATATGCAAATGAAAGTATTATCTTAATTAACTATGAAATGACATCGCATATCTTCTGTGCGAAGGCTTAAAGAATTCGCTTCTACGGCTGCTCACATAGTGCTCGCGCAATGAAGGTGGACACTAAGCAGCTTTGTGGCATTTCGCTTTTTTCGGCAGCTTAGTTCAGACTTTTGACAACGGCTCTACATACGCGCACGCAGACAGAATTGCATAAAATAAATTATGCAGGCAGTGTAATTTAGATCTTGCTCGGCGCCGTGTAACTGCTAACTCTTTTTCCTGGGCAGCACAGACATACTAGTTGCGGCCGATTTGTTAAGCGTAGTTTCGATTAGTACATGGCTGCCCGATGCAACGTTTTACAGAAGCGCCTCGGGCCGTGTCGTGTATATAGCGCTCCGGGTGATTTACGTGCAAAACTGACACTCAGATGACACTCCGGAGGATTTCAGAACCATCTGTTTTCAAGCCACGCTCTCTCGAATGCAGGCTTGCAGTCAAACCTAAAAAAACAAAAACAAAAAAAAAACAGGTTGAACGAACACAAGCAAAAACTAACACGAGTGTGATTGCAAGAATGTAAAATGTTTTTTTTTTTTTTTTGACATGCCGTTTTTTTATTTGACGAAGCAGTTAACGGGAACGCTAGTTTGTGTGCGGGCAGATGAGTAAACATTGGGTGGATTAGAGTGAGTGAATTCAGTGAGTTGAGTAGTCCTGTGTAGTCTAGTCTAGTGGAGTCGAATCGAGCGGGTTGGATTTGAATTGACCGGATTAGACTGGACTGGAGTCGAGGGGCTTGGGTTGGGTTCAGTTGAGTTGATTCGGATTACATTGAGTTGAGCTGAGCTGAGCTGAGTTGAGTTGAGTTGAATTGGGTTAAGTTGAGCGTAGCTTAGCTTAACTGAGCTGAGTTGATTTGAGTTGAGTGAGTTGTAGCGGGCCGTGTATTTGTCTCCATTCTTTTTACAGATGACGTGCTATTGTCCGTTACGTTTCTGCTGTCACGAGACCTCATGCGCGTGGTTATAACTCATTTTTCCAGGATCAGAGTCCGAAATAAAAAGAAAACCATTTAGTCACGTACTGCTTATGTTCTTTTCTTTGAGAAATGTCCCTTTCCTCATACTACGCTCCGCTGGTCAAAGGAAAAGACATTCTCCGGGCGAGGTATATTCGACATGACAGACTTGACACAGGGAGCATTGCCGACTGGAATGCGATGTGTCACGGGCTATATTGTGGCTGCGTAGCGATGAATCCTACCATATACTGTTCGTGGATTTAATCGAGAAAAAAGAAGGATATTATTTTTTTTTCAGGTGCAGAGTGCGTACGTTTTTATTTCGATTGCGCCACGAAGCCACGTGAGAATTGCAACGCTAACAAAGTGCGCGAAAGCCTAAACGCTTGTTTAAACACGGTTACTGGATGCAAAGGCTCACATCCACTCTTCCGCTTCGCGCAACATCAGATGAGAGATGGCGAGACAGGGGATCATTGGCGCCGCTTCTCAGGGGCAGCTCACCGGAAGGAAGGAAGGAAGGAAGTAAGGAAGGAAGGAAGGAAGGAATACATTTTTTTTCGTCCATCGGGATCAGGTATTGGGGGTGGAGGAGGCCTACAGGGCCGCCACGACCACCAGGGCCCGGGAGGGGGTCAGGACTTGGCCTGACTCCCCCGGGTCGCGCAACATCTGCTCCCAGAGGTGAGGGGAGGGAACGGGGGGGTACGGGTCTGCGGGGCATTCGCAGAGGGAATGGTAGTGAGTGTCGAGTGCCCCGTAGGCTGGACAGGTAGGGTCAGTAATGAGGTGTGGATGACTGTGTATCAGTTGTGTTCTGTGTGGGAAGGTGTGTGTATGTAGGATGCGCAGCATGTGGTTTGCTTCCGGAGAGAGGTGTGGGTGCGGGGGTGGGTATCGGCGGTGGAGAAGGTGGTAGTGCAGGGCAATATCCCTGTCACGCACGCTGACGACCACGGAGTATGATAAATAAGAGCGTCGACTCCCGCCTCCCAAAAATTGCTTTCGTGATCAGATACAGACCCAGTGGGAGGAAGCGCCCAGTGTTCGCTCTGCTCTCTTCCTAAGCGGAACCTACCATTGTCATTCTACCTGCGCACGTGTTTCTTCCCTGTTTCCTGTCACCGGCTGCTTGTTTACTTTCATCCAGCCATCTGTCTCGAATGTCCGCAACCACAAGACTCGCTGACGCGCGATATTTCATGCTCCAGTGCCGCATCCACAAACCGCAACGTTGGCGCAGGTATCATGCACCGTCACGTACGCGAGGATTACTTTTTCCGTTCAGTCAGAACACGAAGAAGACCGGCAGGAAAGTAACTACGCAGATCTATGGCGCCGTCGTACAATGGTGAATTCGAAGGCGTCCAACCAGGAATGTGGACGTGGAAACCTACAACCCGATATTTAAAGTGCCCTTGACCTTGCAGCCTATCTCCGTGCACTGTAAAACCATGAAGCGGAAAAGGCACCCTACCTCGTACCTCCGCCATTTGAGATGCAATGGCAGAGCATCACGACACATGCCGAGAACTCGCGCGTGAAACTAGGAGACCGTTATGCAACCAAAAGTTGCTACAAGGGCGGGCAGCCTTTCCCACCCCCTTCTTTCTAAAAAAAAACGTCAGTTGCTTTAAGCCAATCGCAAAGAGAGGATGGCTAAGGATTGGTCATATCAAGCAGCTCAAAGCGAAGTGTAAGGCGTCCTCATCGGCCCATTTTAGTTTCTTTTCAAACACGACACCGGTATCTAGTGTTTCCATTATACAGAAAAAAACATGATCGATAAAAGATCAAAGCCCTTTTCATAAAAAAAAGGTGGTCTAAACGAAAAGCTTATTTCATGCAAATCAAAGTCCGAAATCTATGCTCCCAAAGTCCAATGTCAAAGTGCAGTTCAACTCAGCCAAAGTTCAAAGCCAACGCCCGCGCAACGAGCCCAAACGAAATGCTGCGCGACCCGAATGCGATGATGGAACGTTCATCATCATCAGTGATTCTATTACAATGCGAATGCGGCCTCCGGTGCTGTACCGTATCGTGTTTTGTGCGTATACAAGACCTCCCATTGTCTACGTCTGTTGTAAGATTGATGTGCCTTTGTGGAAACCCACTGTGTAAAGGTGTCTTTCCCGTATTGCGTTTTGGCGTAACTACACGGCCATCAGTGAGGCATAGAAAGCTTCGCTTTAATGCCGTGTCCGAATGGCACAATCGGGTAGACGTCGGCTTCATAACGCGAGGGACCCAGGTTCGACTCCGACCACGAGAAGTGTTTGTTTCTTGAGGCGCTGGGTTTTTTGGAACACCATCACGAGCTTGGTGTGCCCATTTGGGAACCCGCTGTGTAAAGGTGGCTTTTCTGCAGTGCGTTTTGCGGTAACTACATCGCCATCAGCGAGGCATGGACAGCTTCGCTTTGTCAGTCGCAAGCACGCGATGAAACTGAGAGTCAGCAACGAACTCGTTCGGACGTCGCGTTGAAGATGGCGGCGCCCAGGCAAAGTGGAGAATGGGGCCCCAGGCGGCAATCGCAACTTAAGTTACGGCCGACGAGGCAGGCCACTTTGTCGAGCAGCCGTGGTTGAAATCGCAAAAGCGACAGAGAGAGAGAACGACTTATAGCTTACTTATAAATCTCAGCTTTATGCTTTTGTAACACAAACACAAAGTTACTAAATGTTGGGGGAACGGTTTAGACGTATTCCTTGGCAGATTCTGTTCCACGCATAGTACTTCCCTCTTGTTAATAGTGACGCGCGAGATGTGGCTCGCCATCGGCCTGTACGTCGACAGGCGGAATTACAGCTAGGACAATAAAGAGGTTTATATAATATTGGCCGTATACCATACTGTCGGACACGAGCTGAGTCATTTTATTGCGCAAGCAAGAGAAGAATCAACCAGAAGAAATCTGTGTTGTTTGAAGGCTGCGTTGCGCAGTCTGAAGCCTAGCACAGTGTTACGTATTCACAGATATCTAGTCGCACCTGTAACCGCCGAGTTTCAGTGAAGAACGATTTATAAAAGCGAAAAGGGCCGGTTAACCGACTCAACCATTCCGGTCCGACAAGATCGATCGATCGATCGATCGATCGATCGATCAATCAATCAATCAATCAATCAATCAATCAATCAATCAATCAATCAATCAATCAATCAATCAATCAATCAATCAATCAATCAATCAACCAATCAATCAATCAATCAATCAATCAATCAATCAATAAATAAATAAATAAATAAATAAATAAATAAATAAATAAATAAATCAATCACAGTGAATACGGACCAGAACAAAATAATACCCCCCCCCCCCCCCCGGGAACCTCATCGTGCACTTCGTTCTGAGCACGCCTGTTAGTTGCACGATTCTAAGGTGTTAATTTTTCCGAGATGGACACCAGCTCGTCCATAGGCTGAAATTGTTTTTTTTTTTAATTTTGAGTAATGATGGAGGTGAGTGCCCTCACCGTAATCGGTTTCAACCGAAATAGACCACAACTTGAGACTTTGGTGTAAGCTACGCGGTGTAAGCTACAAAAAGCGGTTAGCTGATAAAAAAATTAAGGATCTTCATTTATTGTTGCAACACCATGCAGATAGCGTCATCTCGTTACTCCCTGATTTCAGCATCTCTAGAGATAGCGAGGCACCACGCGTATTGAAAGCCTGCGCATTCACGCCGGCCTTGGGTGGGACGTTCATACCTGGCCCTGGTGAGATCGGTGTCCTTTAGTGCAGATCCCTGGATGTATATGACCCGTTGCGCCCACATGGGGATCTGCAGGATCATCTTCATCGTCGCGTCTACTTCACACGGCGACAGCAAGACCACGTAGTAGTCCTGAAAAGAGTCCCACAGGCAACGACCACTTTTGCACTCCATGTCCATGCACGTACAGACTGTCCAGCGTCATCTCATCGTAATTCTTGAACAGTAAACAGTACGCACAAAGTTTGGAGTGCCTTAGCGAGCTAGAAGTTCGGAGAGAGATACATGCGGAAGAAGAAAACCTTACGAGCGTTTGCAATCTCCACTTTCTCCAAAAAACGACGAGGCAAAGAGACGCGCAAATCATATGCAAATGGGCGCGTGAACTGCGCAGCAGTTTGCAAGGCGGCTATCGTGAAACCGAAAGAAGCAAACGTTATCACCATTCTCACCTGCCCTCAGAAATCAATTATGATGACAATGATGGTGGGATGTTTATGGCGCAAGGCCAACTAGGGCAAAGAGCGCCAAACCAGTGGTTATGTATGAAGGATGTAGACGTAAGCTCTAAAATCGTTTAACAAAAACAAAATTAAAATCAATAAAAGACAATGAGGATGGCTGGTGTAGAAGGCCAGGTTGTGATTGGGCGTGGGATGAAATTAAGTCTAAAAAAACTACGTGGTAAAAATTTGATTTCGGCCTGAAACTTAAAGGTGCGTTATGGAGGAATCATGGGATCATTCGCTAGAAAGAGTGCTGGGTGTAGTGGAGTTGAGGGAAGTGCTTGCGTCTTGTTGTGTGAAGTGCTTTGCATGTAATGAGGATATGAAGAACGGATAGGCCCTCCCCACACCTGCTACACAGGGATCTTGGAGATCCAGTGAGCAGATGGGAGTGTGTCGCGTGTGTGTGGCCTGTACGTAATCTACCTAGGACAACTTCGATGAATCTGTTGTGTGAGTCACTAGTGTATCGTCCTAAGTGTGGTTATATTACCCGCCGCGGTGGCTCAGTGGCTAAGGCGTGGTGCTGATGAGCACGAGGTCGCGGGCTAAATTCCCGGCCGCGGCGGCCGCTTTTCTGATGGAGGCGAAAGCAAAAACGCCCGTGTGTACGAGATTTCGGCGCACGATAAAGATCCCCAGGTGGTCAAAATTAATCCGGAGCCCTCCACTACGGCGCGCCTCATCGCCTGCGTTGCGTCGGCGTGTTAAACCCTACAATCAATCAAGTGTGGTTTTATTATGTCTAACTTCTTGTCTGTCTGTGTACTGCAGTCAACTTGCCATGCTTTGCGAATGTGTTGTCTTATGTGCGGCCTGAAATCGGTGTAGGGTATTGTTGTTATATCCACTGTGTTTGCAAGTGAAGCAGCGACAGCCATTTGATCCGCGGTCTCATTCCCCGCGATTCCAGCATGGCCTGGAACCCAGCACAGGAATAGTTGAAACTTTTTGGCATATACAGACATTATGGCATTAAAGACAAGATTGACAATGTGCTTTTTCCTGGGTGTGTGTGAAGACAATGCACGCACAACGCTCAAAGAGTCTGTAAAGATGACGGACGTAGGAATTTGTTTTTTAAGAATGTGCTGAACGATGAGTAAAATTCCATATGCTTCTGCTGAGAAGATAGTGGTGTGTACAGTCATCGTTCCGCAAGAATTAAAGTTAGGACCATGAGCGGCGCCCGACACCATAGTTGAAGTTTTCGAGGCATCACTATAAAATTCGGCACAGTTATATTTATCCTGCGGGGACAAGAAGTGCTGCAGAATCGCAGTTCTCGGAATCGTGTTTTTATCCATTTTTATAAAAGACAAATCCCATTATACAGGCTGAAGTTGCCATGGTGGCAAAATGTCAGTAAATGATGATGTCTTAATAGAATGCTTTGTTGGGCGAGTTGGTTCATGGCTAAAACCCCAACATCTAAAAACCCAACGGAAAGACCTGAAGCTTCCTCTCTCACCCTTAGTGAAAAAAGCAAAGAAGCAGATGGACGATTTGAGAAGAGCTGGGTTGTGGATGTATCGTTGAGGACATGTTTAAACAACAGGTTAAACAGGTTGAGGACAGTAAACAATACACACAAAGCTGGGAGTGCCTTAGCGAGCTAGGAGTTCGGCGAGAGATAAATGCGGAAGGCGAAAACGTTACGAGCGTTTGCAATCTCAACTCTCACCCGCCGCGGTGGCTCAGTGGCTAAGGCGTTGCGCTGCTGAGCACGAGGTCGCGGGTTCGATTCCCGGCCGCGGCGGCCGCTTTTCTGATGGAGGCGAAAAGCAAAAATGCCCGTGTGTACGAGATTTCGCCGCACGATAAAGATCCCCAGGTGGTCAAAATTAATCCAGAGCCCTCCACTACGGCGCGCCTCATCGCCTGCGTTGCGTCGGCGCGTTAAACCCCACAATCAATCAATCAATCAATCTCAACTCTCTAAAAAAAAAAAACGACGAGGCAAGGAGACGCGCAAATCATATGCAAATGGGCGCGTGAACTGCGCAGCAGTTTACAAGGCGGCTATCGTGAAACGGAAAGAAGCAAACGTTAACACCATTCTCACCTGCCCTCAGAAATTAATGATTTATCAGTTAGGAACATTTCCACTGGTGTAACACCAGTAAATAATACAAGTAAAAGCCAACAAACGGCTGAGAGTGCACATATGACGCTCCAAAGGGGCGTATCACTTCGACTACCTGAAGTCTGCCGAATGCTGTAGATTTAGGCCAGCTGGTACGTAATGTAGTAACAAGTGAAAAGAGCGGCAGGAAGGGAGGCAGTGAGACAAACATACGCGTTTTTTTTAGAAAACAAACAAATAAAAAACGCGACTGCTTGTCTTCTTGTTGTTCTTTTCCTCCCCACTCAGCAATGCACCAGAAAAAGGAAGCTTCTTAGTGAATTTATGCTTAAGAATTCAGGCCTGTCCCATCGCGCGCTTCTTTCCCTCTGTTCCTTTATATGCAACTCCGCGCTAAAGAAAAAACACCCGGTTTAAATTTACTAATACGTACTTGCTCTACGGGTTGCGTGTTTCGCCAACAACATGGGGCATGACGTTTTACAATTTTCCCCCTAATATTTCCCGCTATCCCCCTCCTTTACGTCCCCTTCCCCAGCCCCCACGGGCCTGATAAGGTGTCGGCATCCACGCCAGACAATTTCGGGCCCTTTTCCCCCCTCTTCCCCCCACCCTAAAAATCTCATCGCATCGCATCGCATCGCATGCAAGGAGGGACATGCCGCCACCTGTGTGTGCGGGTGAATAGAGGCAAGAGAATGTCGAGGTTACCCGCCGTACCGCCGTCTGGTTAACCTTAGTGGCCGCAGCCTATGCATACCCCCCAAACCAAACATGCACCCACACGATGCGCGCATGGACTTTGCGCGCGTGCCACAGGAGAGGAGTGGCTCGGCCCAGTGAGGCACGCAGCTATGGTGCCTCCTTCCTCGCGTGTCGGGGATGTTCGCCACTCGCCCAGGCACAGCGAATATCATTGCGGTCATGGTGCGCTTGATTCGCCCAGCTGTACATCCACCACAAAAAAGCAAATCACTGATCGCCGGTCCGCCCATTCCTCGGATTTCCGTCTTTTTATATCTAGTTCGCAGCGAGATGAGGTGCAAAATATTTTTTTTGCTGACCACCGTTCTTAAACAAAATAAAACGGTTAAAAGCGCGCAAGCGCCATTTTTTAAATTGGCCTATATGAAGTCAAGCAGGGTTTAAGTTATGGGGGTCCGTAAGTTTTTCTGCATTACCGACAACAACCGCACTAGACAGTGTTTGTTTACTGTCTTTGCAATTAAAGAAACTTTAAGGACATCACGAAAAGCCTCATTACTGGCATGAAAAAAAAATCGGTGGAGACCTAAGCCCTTCTTAGGGGTTGTGAATGGGAAAGCATGAATGTTCAGTTTGAACGTTTGAGACGCCTTGCTCCCGCGTGGCGTTGTAGAAGGGCTTCGTCCCCTGACCGCATGAGATGCTTTGCTTTGCGATCTACTTCCTTCACAATACTTTCGAGTGGCTTCAGCCCGACTCTTACGCGTTTTGCCGCTGCTCGTTCCTGCCACCGTGTTACGGTAATACACGGTGTATTTCCACGCATTGCTTCCGCGGTGTAATACGACGGTGGTGAATTTCTCTGTTTGTCAGCTCCCTGATGCTCGTCGCCCGCCCCGCCGCTATGGAAAGCGAAGTTGACGGTGAACCCATCACCCCGGACGAACTGCTTCAACCTGGCTGGAAAACTATACGAAGCAAGCAGCAAGCTCTCCATTGTACCGAGAGACAATCCCAACAGGCAAGTCTCCCAGCAACCTCTACAAGCTCTGTATGCAAAGGCCGCAAAAAGCCCATGCGTCGAATAACTCCAGTCGAACCCCTCCCTGCGACCGACGTCAAGATTGTTTTGCGTCCGAGAGGCGCACTAGCCCTCGCCAAGCTCTCCCTTGCGGTTCTGGCGGATACAATTCAACAGCACGCAAATGTTGAACCCAATGGTGAGGATCAAATACGCATTCAAGCCAAATCCAACTTCATCGTAATAAGTACTCCCTCGGAGGCACGTGCAATGAAATATTCTGGAATCTCCTCCCTGCTCATTGGAGAACATCGGTATGACGTCGCGGCTCACGTTCCGGCCCCGGCAAATACCTCCTTGGGCATAATCTTCAATATCCCAGAAACGGACACTCCTGAACAAATCGCTCACAGCATCATCAATTATAACCCCCACTTGAAAATCCTCGACGTCCGCCGACTGGCCCAAATACCGCCAATATCCGCCAATATGGCCCAAATACTTTTTGACGGACCTCACGTCCCGCATTGGGTTCGGTACCGGGCCGCCACCTATCGCTGCAGACCCTTCCGGCGCAAAACCGAAGCCTGCATCAGCTGTTGGAAAACGGGTCATCGCCAGGACGTGTGCCCTACCCAACAAACTGTACCCCGCTGTTCTCGCTGTGGCGCTACCAACGCTAATTGAAAATCACCCCTGCAACCCACGCTGCATAGTGTGTGAAGGAAGCCACCTTACAGGTTCGGCGGACTGCCCGCGCCGCTACCAGCCCAAACCACGGACGCTCTCCTACGCACAAGCCGCGTCCCAAAGCCACCCTCCACTACTTGATTCCTTCCCCCCACTACAAGCCCAAGACCGCAAGTCCGCAACGCACAAGTCAACAGGCAGCAGGACTCCCTCTGATCCCCAGCGCCAACTCCTCAAGTCATCGCCTGGCTCACAGTCCCAGCAGGTGAGCAGCCCAAGCGCCCCTCCCAGCTCCCAGCTCCCAGCACCCACACGCTTCCCAAAACCACCCTGTAGGTACATCCATAGCAGACGTACTTAGAGAACTGCAGACTATCCGCGCTGAAATCACATCTCTGAGAGAGGAAAACGCTGCTCTCAAGCGCGAAAACTTTTTGCTAAAAAATCAGTCTCACTCAGCTCCCCTTTCCCAGCAGGAGAACTCAACCTCCCCACCACAAAAACGGAAAGCCTGCTCCATCTCCCAAAATGAACTTCAGGGCCAGCCCCCTCAGCAGCTAGAGGAACGTCTCGGGAGGCTAGAACATACCCTGGAAGAACAGAAAGCGGAGTACACTAATCTCCACCAATCCTTGCTTAGCAACCAGGCGGCCATGCAGGGAACCATAGAGGCAATAAGAGCGGAAATGCATAGCTACCTCCAGCGAATAATTACCACCATCAACGTTCCGGTAGCCCCAGTATTAGATGTCCCCATTACAGATGCCCCCATCCCATAAAGAATTCTTAGTCTGGCAGTGGAATTGTCGCGGCCTCCAACGGAAACGCGCCAACTTACAGATGCTAACTGCCTCGTCCGACCAACCCCCCTCAATAATAGCCTTACAAGAACCTGGTCCCCACGCCAAACTAGGTGGCTACCAATCCTTCCAAGACCCCCGTAACCCATACACCGCAATCTTAGTGCACCGTAACGTCCCAGCCAAGCGAGTGCACTTTGACAGCGTTCCTATCCCTCACGACATGGTCGTCATTTACTCCAAAACTCCGTCCTCCCCCCGACTACACGTGCTCAACATATACAGCGGCCCCAAAGAATACACGCACACTTTCAACAAACTTTTTTTCGCTAGCCAAGAGAGAGGCACAAAGCCACCCCCTCATAGTAGTAGGTGACTTTAACGCCCAACATACAGCTTGGGGGTATCCTACAATCTCGAAAAAAGGCCGCCTACTTTGGGAACACCTTCACTCGCACAGGCTCACACTAGAAACCCCTCCTGACGTACCAACCAGACTTGGAAATAGTGTGCAATGAGACACAACACCAGATCTCACTCTTACCCATCGCATATCCAATGCACACTGGCACAACATGGACGACACTCTTGGAAGTGACCATTGCATCATCCAGCTCACCATCCCCCTTCAACGCACTTTTGTCCCCCAACACAAACAACAATACATAACAGACTGGCACGCCTTCAGGACCACTCGCAACGAACAACTGACTGAATCCTCTACAGTACAGTCCCTAGATACATGGGTAGCCGACCTCCTTCGAGACAACAAAGCCCACGACCAACCGCTTGACCCTGAAATCCCGGCTGAAATGGTAGACTCCCGTCTCAAAAATATGTGGACTGCACTAAGCAGCCTTCGGCGAAAATGGCGGACAAATAAACATAATAAACGCCTCAGGAAGAAAATTGCAGAGCTAAGCCACAAAACAGAAAAGTACGCAGCAGAACTAGCCGCAGCCCGATGGGGAGAAATCTGTGACAAGCTCAGAGGTACCCTTACCATGAAGCGCACCTGGTCCCTCCTCCGTCACCTCATCGATCCCCATAAATCCAAAACTGCTCAGACCAACTGCATGGCCCAGCTTGTCCACTCCTACCCAGGTACCCCACAACAACTCCTCTCTTCGCTTCAAGAAAAACACATCCCTACTGGCCACCGTAACCCCCTACCAGACTACCAAGGAACACCCAACACACTCCTCGACGCGGATATAACTGAAGCAGAGGTCCGAGCCACTCTTCTCACTCTCAAAACCAGTTCGGCTCCTGGGAGAGACGGAGTAACTAACAAAATATTACGCAACCTTGATGACAACTCCATTACAACACTCACACACTTCTACAACAAACACTGGAAAGAAGGCACACTGCCAGCGTCATGGACACATGCGAACATTTCACTCATCCCCAAGCACGGAAAATCGTTAAGCTTAGATCACCTCCGGCCGATTTCTCTCACCTCCTGCATCGGAAAAGTGCTTGAACATATCATACATGCCAGACTCAACAAACACATAAACCAAACCAACGCCCTGCCTCCCACCATGTTCGGTTTCCGGGCCGGACTCTCGACAAATGATGTACATCTCCAACTCTACCACGACATTATTTCTTCTCCCCAACAGTCTGACACAGCAGCGATTTTAGCACTAGACCTCACAAAAGCCTTTGACCGGGTCTCACATCAATCAATCCTCAATGGCCTTTCCTCTATCTCCCCTGGCTTACGAACGTACAATTACGTTAAAGCTTTCCTTTCCTCGCGGACTGCAACCCTCCGATTAGGCACCTTAGAATCAGGCGAGCTTCACCTCCCCCCAGTAGGCACTCCGCAAGGAGCTGTGCTATCCCCTCTCCTTTTCAATATAGCCCTCCTTCATAATCCAAAGACTCTAGAATGTATTCCCAACCCCCACTTTAGCCTCTATGCAGACGACATCACACTTTGGACAAGCGGAGGTAGTGATGCACAAGTAGAGGAGACTCTCCAAGCAGCAGCGTCAGCCGTGGTTGAGGGAGCCACTATAGCCGGCCTACAATGCTCCCCATCTAAATCAGAACTACTTCTCCTCAATCCGAAGCGCGCAAACCGCACAACTCCCAACATCCAAATCTACATAGATTCAAAGCCTGTGCCAGTTGTCCCACAAATCAAAATCCTGGGCCTAGTCATACACCGTAATCGTTCAAACACAGAGTACATCAAGCGCCTTTCTTCACATGTTTCCGAAACCATCGGACTCCTTCGCCGCATCGCTTCCAAAAAACATGGGCTTAAGGAAGCAGATAGGCTACGCCTCGTTCAAGCATTCGTTGTTAGCCGGATCACCTATGCTCTCCCGTACCTCCTCCCCTCTAATTCAGAACTGGCCAAAATCAATTGCCTTATCCGCACAATATACAAAGCTGCTCTGCAACTCCCACCCGGCACCTCCACTGCCAGACTAGAAGGAACAGGGGTGTACAACACGGCCCAAGAGCTGATAGAGGCCCACCGGATGAGCCAACTAAGCCGCCTAGCCAAAACTAACCCCGGCAAACACCTCCTTCAACGCCTACAGCTAAATGCGCCTATTATTAGAGATCCTAAACTCCCCATACCCATTGAAATCCACTCCTTCCTCAAAGTACGTCCCCTACCCCGCAATATGCTTCCTCATATTCACCAGCGCCGCAGAGAGCAACGAGCTAGAGCGTTAGCAGAACGCTACCCCATACGGCCCGCCACGGTGTACGTAGATGCCGCCGAGTACCGGCACAAGACTTCTTTCTCACTGGCGATCATTAATGCCCCCAACGCCCCCCCAATCAACTCCCTTACAATTCGTACCTCGGAACCTGCGACGGCGGAAGAGGCGGCAATCGCACTAGCCCTGTCGCACCGGCCAACCCCTGAATTCATATTATCCGATTCGAAAACGGCCATTCGAAATTTTGCTGCGGGTGCCATCTCACCCCAGGCCCTAAAACTTCTTATGCAAAATCCACCCACCACCCAAGTAGAACTGGTCTGGACTCCTGCCCACACTGGGCTTGGAGGCAATGAGGCGGCTCATGCAACTGCCCGAGCGCTCACCTCCCGGGCATACCCCAGCCCCATTGCTTCCCACGGAGTCAGGTCAGCTCGTGACAGCCTCTTGGGCTACCACGACATCACCATGTATTACCGCCTCTCTCGCCTCCGATACCCCCCCGCCCACCCTTCCCTCAGCTATACGGAAGAACGACTCTGGAGACTCCTACAAACAGAATCTTTACCCAACAGAGCTCTCCTTCACCGTATTCACCCCTCCCTATTCTCCTCTCCCAACTGCACATCATGCGGCGCGAAGGCCACTGTGCAGCACCACATGTGGGCCTGTCCCGACGACCCCCTACCCCCAATCACCACCCCGGAGCTATGGGAGGCGGCACTGGGCTGCTCTGACCTGACGACGCAACAAGCCCTGACGGACAGAGCAGCCAAGGTCGCTGAGCAGCTGCGGCTGCTGGCCACCCGCCCCGCCTAACAGGGCCCGATTTTAATAAAGTGTTTCTCTCTCTCTCTCTCTCTCTCTCTCTCTCTCTCTCTCTCTCTCTCTCTCTCTCTCGGAACGCTCGTCAAAGAGCCTGTTTTCATTCGAGACGCAACCCGCCCGCTGCATCTATGCCGATGTGGTCGAGGCCTTTTCGCACAATGGGCAATTTAACGCTCTCGAATGGCTAGACGACACATATACAGGTGTGTTGCGGACGACAGCCAGCACAGCTCTATTAACCTACTTCCACCAGCGACAGCCAGTAGCTGAATGCTGAGATATCCAAAGTACCGAACATCTTGATCATGTAAGCCCGGGTGCTTCTAGAAACTTGGGTTGAATAAAGCAAAGCATGAAGGGCAGTTTTGAAGTGTGCCTAGAGGGCGATGGTCAGCAAAGCCAAGATTATTTAATTTTTCTAGAAAATGTTTTGGCCGTGGGTGTTAGTAACCGCAATGTTTAACGGGGAATTTGCAATGCAGTGGGCGTTCAACCACAACGGACCAATCCGCCGGGGAAAAACGGAAATGAATGTAGCACTAGGTAGTAATAGTGACTCTGCTATTATATTTCGCCGTATACGCTAATATATCCCATTTACAAGTCCCCTCCACAGCTACTTATCCGGACGTTTTCAATCACACTGCATTATTGACACGCGGGGCATTGTACCGACCACACCTATCACTGTATACATAAAGGGAAGCGACTATATAGCCCGAAAGAAAGCTCAGTAGAGTGACTGGAACGCTATCCCCTTCATGTAATCCCCAAGAAAACTAACGGGCCCCAGTGGACGTTACTTTTCACTTCTCCCCGCAGGTGCCCCTAGCGGCATTGCGCTTCAACAACAGGTCGCGTCTCCGCAGAAAGACGATTTTTTGTCGCGCGATGCAAACTATCGTAATTCCCGCTCTTATGTCTCGGGTCTCAGTGACACTGGCGACGACGAAGCGCATACTGCGTAGTCGAGCAGAAACGGCGTGCGCGTACCTGTAGTAGCGGGTGGGCGTAGAACTCGTTGAGGAAGTCCATGACGGTGTCGGCGCGCAGCGTGGTGGAGCAGACGACCACGTGCCGCTCGCTCTGCGCCCGGTGCATGCTGTAGGTGCCTCCCAGCTTCTGCCGCTCCATCCACGTGTATGCGAGCTGCTCGAACTGCGTGGGCAGCACGATGAGCGCCGCGCAGATCATGGCCACCATGAAGAGCTGCGAGGGCCACACGTCCGGCTTGAAGTCCCCATAGCCCACCGTCGAGAGCGTCACCACCACGAAGTAGAAGCTCTCGAACAGGTCCACGTGCTCCACGCCTGCGCGCTGGAAGTGCTGGAACCCGCACACGCTGCGAGGGACAACATCGCGCGCGCTGTAGGCCCCGACTTGGAGACTTCGCACTAACTAAACCAGAGCGACAAACTCTCTGACACCTGTCGCCTAGGTAGACACTGTGACTGATAATCCTTGAGCAGCAGCTCATACCGCGTACGTCACCGCGCCCCCTCAGGTGTGCTTTTTTTTTTTCAAATGAGGAAGACTTTTTATTGCCACTATCTATTGCCCTCCCCCAAACCATTCGAACTGGTTGCGACGCATTTGTTGATATTACGCGCCGAGGCTACACGTGCGCTATGAGGCGCGTCGTAGCGGACGGGTCCGGATAATCTAAGACCACTTGGGTACCTTTAATATGCGGCGAAATCTCGGCACAGAGACAGTTTCAACTTTTGCATTCATCTCAAAGAATTGCAGAAAAATAGCCGCCACTGCAAGTATCGAACCAGCTTTCTAAGGCTCAGCAGCAAAACGTCTCAGCCACTGAGCCGATGCAGCGGGTGGCTTTGGTGTTCAAAGAATAAAAATTTATTTACCCGTCAGTCTCTATCAATCAGGTGATAGAGAAGTGCGCGGAGTATACTGAACCCCTATATATAGCATTCATAGATTATGAAAAAGCATTTGACTCGATCGAAACCCTAGCAGTCCTTCAGGCATTACGGAACCAGGGGGTAGATGACCATTATGTAAAAATACTAGAGAATATCTACAATGGGTCCACAGCTACCATCATCCTACATAAGGAGAGCAGTAAAATACCTATTAGGAAGGGCGTCAGACAAGGAGACACAATCTCTCCAATGTTATTCACAGCATGTTTACAAGAAGTATTCAGAACGTTGGATTGGGAACAGGTGGGAGTAAGGGTTAATGGGGAATACCTCAGTAACCTCAGATTTGCTGATGACGTTGCCTTGCTAAGCAACTCGGGGGACGAATTGCAAAGCATGCTTTCTGCACTGGACGAACAGAGTAGAACCGTGGGCCTGAAAATTAATATGCAGAGAACGAAAGTAATGATCAATAACCTCGGGACAGCACAGCAGTTTTGGATAGGGGGCGAGGCAGTGGAGGTGGTAAGCCAATATATCTACTTAGGCCAAGTTGTTACCCCAGATCCCAACCATGAAGCAGAGATAATTAGAAGAATCAGAATGAGTTGGAGTGCATACGGCAGACATTCTCAGATATTGAATATCACCCTACCATTGTCGCTGAAGAAGAAAGTGTATGACAGCTGCATCTTACCGGTACTCACCTACGAGGCAGAAACTTGGAGGCTCACTAAGAGGGTTCAACTTAAATTGAGAACGACTCAACGGGCAATGGAGCGGAAAATGATAGGTGTAACATTAAGGGACAAGAAGAGAGCGGACTGGGTCAGGGAACAAACGCGTGTTAATGACATATTAGTAGATATTAAGAAGAAGAAATGGACGTGGGCAGGGCATGTAATGCGAAGGCAAGATAACCGTTGGTCATTAAGGGTAACAGAGTGGATCCCTAGAGAAGGCAAGCGCTGCAGGGGGCGGCAGAAAGTTAGATGGGCAGATGAGACCAAGAAGTTTGCGGGGATAAATTGGTCACAGTTGGCACAGGACCGGGGTAATTCGAGAATAATGGGAGAGGCCTTTGCCCTGCAGTGGGCGTAGATAGGGTGGTGATGATGATGATGATGGTGATGAGCGTCAAGGAGTTGCCGAGAACGTAAATCTGGTGGATTTCGCTCCAGGTTTTCTCAACCCTACTCCTCCATTCGCCCTGTGCCGAAATAAAATAATAGAATACTGACTATACCCACGAATGCTACCTGATTTAGAACTAAACCTGAGGGCAGAACAGTGTAGTCTGTTTTTTTTTTCTGGAGCGGATGATTGCAACAGGGTCGGGGAAGAGATGAGTGAGAGAGACATAATCCACCCGACGTTCCTGCGCGGCGTAGAGAGAGACTGAGAGAGAGAGAGAGAGAGAGAGAGAGAGAGAGAGAGAGAGAGAGAGAGAGAGAGAGAGAGAGAGAGAGAGAGAGAGAGAGAGAGAGAGAGAGAGAGAGAGAGAGAGAGAGAGAGAGAGAGAGGGCTAAGAACGCCTGTAGCCTGTAGTTGCCGGGCTAAAGAGGCTCCGGCGCCCGTTAGCAACAGTCGTCCGTTAGCAACACCATTCTCTGCTGAATGAATGAGGGCCTCCAAGTTGTCATGTTCTATTAATGTTAATGAGGTATTACTGAAGGAAGATACCATTCAAAGAACATCGTGAAGTGTAGCGTTAATTATCTATCCACGGGTAATATCGGTTTGTGGAGCTTGTCCGATTTCCTATGTGTGAGTAGAAGTTAAGGGGCTGAATACTTGAATCGTGGGATGATGAACGCTTCCGAAATTCCGAGTAATTCATGTTGGTCAAGCCCCTGTCGCTTTATGGAGATACGCTTCACTAGTTATGTTATCTGATTAATCTGAGTTGTAATTTGGTACCTAAGCATCGGTATTGCCTTGTCGGTAGAGCCAGAAGCGTTGGGCACGGATTGTTACCTTGCTTAAGCGAAAATTGCCATGTGTTCGAGATTTCGGAGCCCGTTAAAGAACCCAGGTGGTCAAAATTAATCCGGAGTCCTCCACTACGGTGCGCCTCATAACCTGTGTAGCGTTGGCGCGGTAAACCTCCCAATCAATCAATCAATCAATCAATCAATCAAGCAATCAATCAATCAATCAATCAATCAATCAATCAATCAATCAATCAATCAATCAATCAATCAATCAATTAATCGATCAGTTAATTAATCGATTCCTAAAGACGTTCTATTGTTCCCAAAAAAGTTCCTTCCTGGATCAATTTGATTACGTTACAGTTAGGGTCAGTGCGGCTGGTTAGGCTGTCCTCCGCTACAATATGTCAGCCTTAGGAGGGAAACCTAATTTATTTGGACGTACAAAGAGCCCAATACATGAGCGAGAGACGAAAGGAAGGCAACGGTGATAACCTATCTCAAAGACGCCCAGCACAGAATAACGAAAATAGCGGTATGTGCGACGGTCCCAGTGATTTTTTGCTGCTTCGGGGGAGCTGTCGAAGCTGCGCAAAGTAAATACTCAAATAGACAGTGCTAAGCAAGCGTGTACAACAACTAACGCAATGCCATTCGTTTCATATAAAGATAACGCTTTGTGCCCGCTTTTACTGTCGTGCGGTCATAGGTATGTAGGTCACACAGGACGTTGTCAGAACGAAAGGCTATACAGCGTTTAGAAGCACGTGCAAGGTCACCTCGGCGAACCTTTGAAGGGCTGTACGTGTGTGCCTGACTTTGGGCTTAGTGCTGTGGTAGGATGGTATTAGAACTAGTCCACAAGGGACATTATAGAGGCGGTTGGAACGACACATGCCGTTGGTCAGTGGATCAGCGTCGCATCTGTGACGTTAAGCGACGAGGATCAAGAATTTGTAATCGGGAGAGATTTTACACTTATGGTGAATGCTAAGTTCGTGACGCGGAACAAGTGACGTTGAGTGCGGCCTTTGTTGCTATGTTTTTGTGATCGGGTAGCAGAGTTCGTGTGAATATGTGCAATGCCGAATAAACCGTGTCGCTTGTTTCGTCAGGAAGCAGCTGAGACCTATATTTTGCATGTATTTGGTGAATAGAGCTATTTCTTCCTATAATTTGTGCTTGTTGTATCCTGAGGCACACGATAGCACCGCAAAATGATGTAATAGGTGTCAAAATGTAAGTAAATGCTAACAACTGTTGTGATGGTATATGTGGACGATGCACCATGGTGCCCACCATCAACAACGACGAGTAAGGGGCTGGCGTGCAGCCTACGCAGGCTCTGTCATGACTGCTTGTAAATATTGTAAATATGTCTGTCATTATCTACCATGAGTCGTGTCCTGCATCCGCGTCACACTATTTCTCGTTGGGCGAACACGCCTTTGAAGACCATGTAGACGCGGATGAGGGAGATAATCAGCTCTTGCGGTTCACCCTTCCTTGGTCTGAGGGGACTTATTGAGTGCCCGTCCATGACGACGTCCGGGGTCGCATAAAAAGTTTTGTAGTTAATTTTACATACGATCACTACATTAGATGCTTTGTAGTTTCTTCAAGATGTCCTTATGGCTTGTGTTAGGAAATACTTTGTAGATATTTAGCGCTACATTTTTTTTTCTCAATTCTAAGTTGCTGGGTGTTTAGAAGCATCGTGCATGATGCGGAGCATAAATTCTTGAAGATGTACGGGTCACCTGAAGGCTGCTATGTCTCGACGAAGAACCTCCTTGATGTTTATCATCCTTATCAAACACATGAGGTGAGGCCCTCTGACATCATATCACCACCTCGAAGGTTTTGTCCAAGGTTGGCAGGAGGAATATTGGCCGGAGATGCTTAATGTGCTCTGGTCGTTTCCCCGGTTTGGTACAGGCGTCATAATTGCCTCCTCACCTTCTTCGGTAAGGACTCCCGATGTTCATGCGTCATTTATATATAGGAGCGTGTACATCTACAGACTGCGCCCGACTGCTTCGCGGCTAGATAGTTCACGTATCGTACCACATACCTCTTTAATGTCTTGTGCGATATCCTTCTATTGCTTGTCGGCTCCCCTATTTTCACTGCCATACTTCTTTATTTTGCTTTGCACCACTAGCACGTTCGACCTTTGCGTGTCTGGCACGGCTTCTTTTATTGCCTGGGGCAAGTCGTGATGGGCTTCTGTTTAACGTCTCAGAGGAGCTTACCCAGTCCAGCAAGAAAATTTCCGCTGCCGCTATGTTCAGCAGGGGATCTCAAAAGTTCCCTCCATTCTTGGTTTGTATTTCGACCGTGCTTCCCTTCGGGCACGGTATGAAATCCACAAGAAGAACTAAAGCTTTGAGCATAATGCATAATGAGCATAATGCAGCATAACGTCCCTTCATCCAGGGGAAGTTAGGACTAATGTCTCTCTGTACACTGTTGCCTGATGTTATGGCTAGCGGACCATTTTCAACAGTCATTTGGACATTGTTGCATCGCATTATCGGGGATTTGACTTCGGAAGAAAATGCAGCACTGTTTTTTTTTTTTTTGCGCAATGACTGGCAGGAAGCTTGGACAGCCATTGCATTATGACTGATGACAAATTACAACCACTGCTGAATAAACTTGAAATCAATTCGCCTTTACACCTAAAAGATAAATTTCCGGCAGCCACTAGCGCGTTCTTTCCATGGTACCGCTGTTTCGTAGTAAAAGGTTAAGGGGGTGTAAAGTTCAGACATCCTCAAGTAGCCATAGGTTAGAGGACCACAAATGTTAGAATTATATGTCCCTGTAACCACCAAATGCAAAAGTTGTCGCAATACGTGCACAAGTTTATACCAGTTAACGTGGTGTAACACGTGGTCGGCGAGCCGCCATGCACTCACCTAGTGAATATGAGACAGAGTAATGTGGCGGTGAGGATGAGTAGCCGCTGAGAAAGTGCGGACTGAGACTTCTGAAGGGCTCGATGTAAATCGTTCTGTGAGGGAAACGCAACAGGGTTAACTCCAACGCGGAAAAAAACACACACACACACACACACACACACACACACACACACACACACACACACACACACACACACACACACACACACACACACACACACACACACACACACACACACACACACACACAAAAAAAAAAAAAAGAACATTCACTTCAAGGCAGTGGGCGAAATTCGGGGACAGAAGGAGTAGCTTCTCACATTTTGTGACATAATTGCTTTTTTATTATACATCTCGACTTCAGCAAGCAGCAAATTTCTTAGATAGGCAGTTATCGCGCCATTCCTAAAATGCAACGCAACGCTGCTGAAAGTCATTTACTTTTCGCACACACAATATACCTTATTTTGCATTTTTATAAGTCGTTTAATAAACAAAAATTTATCTAGAAATGTCTTAGAGAAAAAAAAAATTGGCGCAGCTTGCAGTAGTGCTGCAAGGCTGGAGAAACAGCAGAGCTGGGGGTCGACCTCACTCCTCCGCACACTGACAGCAGATCCCTGGAGAGAGGGAGCAGCCAGACCCCAGCAGTGCAAAGCCGTTTTGGACGGCACTGTGGAGCAAAGACCATTAAGGTATGTAAAGTGTTTTATTCAGTAGAAATCGTCGTCATCGCTTTCGTCGTCGTCTTCCGACGGCACAGCCGCGTATGGCAAATCCTCTTGTTGCGAATTGTATAGGAAGAAGATGAGGCTCCTGGAACATACCGCACCAGTATCATCATCATTGTACATAGTCAGCCATCGCCATTAAAAGCGTCGTTCCATTAGGGGTCCCACGGCTTCGTTTCTTGGCGGCGCACCTGTAACGAGGTGTCCGATCCGCAACATTTGGTGCCGAAACCCGGGAAAACGAGCGGCTCCCACCGACGTGGACAGCGAGCGACGGCGACGACCAGTTTCTTCTAGAAACGGTCGCCCAAGCAAGCTTCGTCCTTCTCGGAACCGCACCCAGGGAGACAACGCGCGGACCGGGCTGCCTACCAAGCGAGTAAGCCGGACTTTTTCGCTGAACGATGGACCGGCTGAAGGCGAAACGCGCTGCAAGGCGAGCCCAAGCGACGAAAATTTCTACAGAGGCGACAGCACTCATAGAGAGCGGCTGCTCCGACCGGCTCGCGCTCCGGAAGGTGTTGGACAAGCTCGTGGCTAGCCGCGAGGAGCTCAGCAAGATCGACGCCCAGGTCGAGGACACGGTTCCTGTCGAGGAGCTGGAAAGGGAGTACGAGTCGGCGGCCCGTTACAACGACCAGACGCTCGAGGCTCTGACTCGCCTTACGTACCGGCTCGAGGAACTCGGCGTCAGCGACACGGCGCAACCTGCCCCCTTGGCTGCGGTTAGCACGCCACAGGCCCCAACGACGGTTCCATCTCAGATCTCTGGACCCCGTCTGCCCATGCTCACCATCCAGCCCTTTCATGGAGACGTGTGTAGGTGGACGTCGTTTTGGGAGCAATTCAATGGCGCAGTCCACACCAACCGGGCTCTCACCGCTACCGATAAGTTTCATTACCTCAGAAACTACTTGTCGGGTGAAGCAGCAGCTGCCATCGCCGGGCTGCCAACAACGGAGGCCTGTTATGAGAGTGCCGTTCAGCTGCTGAAGGACAGGTTCGGCGACAAGAGCCGTATCATACAGCGGCATTTTCGAAACCTCCGCGAGCTACAGCCCGTGACGTCTCACTCGGAGGACAAGGAGCTGCGCAGGCTTTATGACTGTGTTCAGCTGAATGTCCGATGCCTAAACGTACTGGACGTACCCACAAGCAGCTTCTCGGCAATGCTTTACGACGTTTTGCTGGAGGCGCTGCCGAAGGAGATCGTCTTGGCATTCCACCGCCATGGACGTCTTCAAGGTGATACGCAGGGAGCGGTGCCTTCTGCTTCAGTAGAGGCAACCAGTGCCACAACGTCTTGCCAGAAGCTAGAGCAGCTCTTGAGATACACGCAAATCGAGCTCGAGGCAAGAGAGCAATGCGCTCCAGTGTCGACTCCTACCGAATCGAGTGACCCTCTACAAAGTAACGGCCACTCAACGTCGGCTTTGCACGCCTCTCAAGCAGGGATGACCGAAAGGAACGAGTGCTTCTTTTGCAAATCGCCGAAGCACACTACTGAAGCATGCTACGCTTCTCTGAGCATTTCAGAGAAGAAGAAACGACTATCTAGTACACTTCTTAGTTGGTCAGCCACTAACTACGTTACCTGAAGCAATGACGAAGTCGAACGACATGAGTACGCACGATGGAACTGACTGTCGCCGGCGCTTTCAACATCGACAGATAATGATGGAAGATTTTTGGAAGCGATGGAAACATGAATATTTGTTGCGGCTACCATCAGCGCATCGCTCGCCCACGCATCGCTCAACAAATTTAAAGGTCGGCGACATTGTGCTGGTGGACGTTCCTAAGACGCCCAAGTTATTCTGGCCACTAGCCCGGGTTCAAGAAGTGTACCCAGGCACCGACGGATTGGTTCGAGCCTGTTCAGTGCGGTTGCCAGGAGGCAAGCTCATCAAGAGGCCAGTACAGAAGCTACGTCTTCTAGAACTGGATCCCGCCACACTTGAGGCCCCGGAGGATGTTGGAGACTAGCGGGCGACGAAGAAGAAGAGACCCAGCGCTCGAGCGGAGCGTACGTGCATTACTATCATTATCATTGTAACCAAGTCAGTCACCGCCATTAAAGGGACATTCGATCTGGGCTCCCACGGCTTCGTTTCTTGGCGGCGCACCCGCAACGAGGTGTCCGATCCGCAACACCTCTTGTAGCGCGTTTTCGCCTCGGTACACCCCGACTCCTTAGTCAGATGCTCCGGTGGCCATCTCCACGTGGGGATTGTGAAGAGATCACTTGACAGATTCGTCGTCATCGTCTTCAGCGAGGCGCACCCATGGCGCGCCGGTCGCTACACGACGACGGCGACGACGAAGGCGAGAGCTCCTCACGTGGCGTAAGCCCATGCGCAAGCCCGGACGACACCGGGCGGTCGCCGCGAGGCACGCGCTCACGTGCGCTCGGGTTTTCTGTCTACGCCCGGCGGATTTGTGTCGGCCTACACAGCTACGGTGTTAATAAACAACGGCAAGGTAACACGACATAAATAGAGAGTCATAGCATAGCGGAAAAGCGGTCGGGGTGCGGTACTCGGTACACCTGCGCATGCACAGAACCAGTTTTTCGCCTCTGCGCATGCGCAGTAGCGCTGGTCGCCTACCGGGTACCGTACCGGGACCGGTTCTCCGCTCTGCTATGATGCTATGACTCTCTAATATTTATGCATTTGGTCGCGTTCCTAAACCGTGTCGCAATACCATTACACCAACTGCAACTTTGTGTTATAAAATGTCTTTACGCACCATAGGGCGAAGCATGACGCTAAACAGCCGCTGAACTCAACCTCGGCGTGTTGAGTTCAGCTGAGCCCGTAAATGCTGGTCCCGTCTTGAACAAGACAGTCATAGATGCATTCAAGGATAACGTTTCCCCGCGCATTCACATCTCCAGATTTTCAGGGAGGAAGTCTGTTAGAGCACATGTACAGGGATCACAAAATATTGGCGGGCCATATACATTTACATATCGTTTCCCGCAGCCTTCGTAGCGCTCTCCGTACCCGACGAGAATGCAGCAGAAGTTATGCTCCCTTACTTCCACAATTTCACAGCGTCAGCGATCACTACATAGCGAATAAGGGGTGTGATGGTTCAGGGAGCGTGGAGAACGCATTTCTGGCCGCGGTTATAGCGATTGCGCAGGTGCGAAGACAGTGGGAAGGAGGAAGCTGCAGACCGTCGCGCGCCCGTTCTGTATTTACCTAATCAGCGTTGTTGTTGAAAGCGTGGCGCGGCGGTTGCCTCGGCAACCTAGAGATACCTACTTTCCTTTCTGGATCGCGCTTGGGAACTGTTGGTCTAGGGATGGGCCATCACTACAGGGGCCCTATTCTCGACTGCACAAATTGCCGGCATTTCGTCCATGCTTTTTTGCGTAAGCTCGACGTAAGCAATCAGTGACGTGCTGCACCTTTAGCTATGACGACATGCAGTGTAATTTGACGAGTCACTCATAAAGATCGTTACCAAGGTATCAAATATTATGCAAGAAAGATATAAAAACACTTGGCATGTACTATAAAAATTAAGACGGTAGCTAAGGCTGACAAGAAAAAACATATTTCTCGAGGTCAAACTTGGCGCCAACACCACAAGGCGATCGAGTAACGTTGATCCAAAAGCGAGTGAAAGGCGGATGTCGAGCTAAAGAACATCACAAAAATTTTTACCGTGTCTATTTATTTATTTCAATAGCTTTTAATAACATAGCTGGGCTCTCTGCTTCAATGCAAGCTTTGTTGCGTTATCACCTTCCCTGCCGCCACCGCCGCCACGCCATCGTCTGCTGCTATGTTACAAGTTTATGGCGTGATCACAGAAAAAGACGGCCACGACCATCGCTTCTATGACACATAAGAGCAGCGAAGCGCTACGCCTGATAACCGCGGAGCGCACCGATGTCGCCGATTGACTCATTCGTCAAGCTCGACTGCAATCAGCGCTGTAACGAACGAAATAGTCACTTTTCTTTGCTATTTTTCTCTTGAGTTCGATCATGTGACCCAACAGCTTACTCGTACAAGTATGGACAAATGCCATGCATTGGGTTCTCTTTGTCATGGAGAGGCTTGTACTGCCCTCTTATGTTGCGGTTACGCCAAACAAATAATTTTTATTTTATTGCCAAACATAAAAGCAAAATACTGCAGTTTATTTGTATGTTCCATGATCGCTTACTTGGAAGCAGTTGAAACTATAATTTGTTTCGGTAGGAAACATGCTTTAAACAGCGCGCATGCGAAACTGCGCCTGCTGCAAATTGCCGCACATTTCGCGGCGCCGTAAGCCGGGGCAATATTGTGCCCTATTTTGCTTGTATTTTTTGACAAAAACAGCCGCCATTTTCAAGCTGTTACGTAGCATTACGTCACTTTTACGCAGGCTGAAGTTGCCAATGCATGACGTAATCGTTCCCGCCAACTGTTTAAATTACGTCACGCCTTCTCAGCCAACCACAGAGGGGGTGTGTATTACAAGCAGTATTGTTGTTGAATAGCAAAGACAGGCTTACGTTGTCATGTCCGCTGCATTTAGTCTGGTTTTTTATTGCCGGCCAAGAATTATGCGCCTTTAGTAACGAGAAATAAGGCAAACTTTAGAACTGGTGTCCGTAAACGACATGAAACGTCAAAATGACGACAGCACACACAACCGCTTTGTCAACCGGAAGCACGTGACCAAAATTGAAAGCCAATCAGAAAAGACTTCCGGAAAATTGCCTCAATTGCCGGCAATTTGTGCAGTCGAGAGTAGGGCCCCAGGTGCATTTTCGTGTTTACGAACATATCTGTCCCCGTGTTCGTGCTACATGCCGATGCTTTTCTCTGCATGTGCGGTGTTTGTATACGGAGAGGTAAGGCGAAGCGGTATAGGCGCGGCAAGCAAAGGCGTTGGCGGCACTTAGTGGTGGGAGGTAGATGCTGGGTGCGCTGTCAGATTAACTTGTGCCCTAGTTGCGTGCATATTTGGTAGCCTGTGTGTGCTACGTGTGTGCATAACGTAATACGGAGTGAACTGTATCACGCAGGGGGTTTGAACGGCTGAGAGAGCTGACGCTGCTACTAAATTGGAAGAAGGGATTGGCGTGACTTCTACCGACTTCTCTTCTGTATTCAGTTCTAGTATTTCGCCAAGAGTGATGAGGCCATGTCAATCTTGGCGGAATAATACCAAATTAAGAAAACACACACATACACATACGCACACACAAGGAAGGAGAGAGAGAGAAAGAGAGAGAGAGAGAGAAAAATTGAAAATACTTACAAACATGTTTTCGAGTACAAACTTCGCAAGCCAACAGTTAAGAAACACTGGTATAAATACATTCCGTAAAGGTGCATAAAATATCTGTAAAAAAGCACAAAACAGGTAACAATTAGGAAACAGGTCATTTGCGATTCATGGGATGACGTAGCCGATAGTTTGACGCCATACCGCCTGGTCAGGTAGCATGAAAGAATTAGTGAATCACGGGTCGGTGACCAAGTTAATGAAGCAAACAGCGGCTACGGAGCACTTGTTCATGGACGGCACCCTTGCTACACTTGCTACGTCACTTGCTACGGACGGCACCCTTGTTCACAATAAAAGCAATCCTAGTTTCTAGGACTGCTTTTGTTTTTAATTAAAAGAGCCGTATTGCTCCAGAACCGTCATTTTATTTTATTGATTTGGTCCGTGATCCGTGCTTCATATTCTCGGATGACTAATCGGGAAAAGGGGAATGAAAGAATACATTATCAAGATGCTACGCAACAAGCTCCGGTACTACGTTACAAATGGTGCAGCCAATCATGGTTTCAAACATAACAGTCGTGATAAGAAACAAATTAACCAGTGGCTCCTGTGTTTTGCGGAAACGTAGCGCACTATGGCCGGTCAAAGGCAGTAGCTACCTAAGTCAGGAATTCCGTCTAAATCAAATTTTGCCCATTATCACGTTTCAAAAGTTCCAGGTTAGTTTAAGCAGCGGATCTCAATTATTCGATGTTCCGAGGAACAATTATTGGCTTCAGGTAAACAGAAAAGCAGTTGGCATCCTTTTCGAGGTCTGCAATGATTTCAATGTCCCCGCAAATATTATTTCGCTGCCGTCACTCTCTAAAGACCTTGCAGTGCTACGCCAACTGAAAGTTTCAAGGGGACATTATAAGGAGTTGTAAACATTCAAAATACTTCAAACATTCAAGCATTCAAACACTTCAAACATTCAAAACATTCAAAATTCAAACATTCAAAATACAAGGTTAAAGTTTTGAGAGTGTACACCTTGTTTGGGTCGTTTGTTTATTTTACGCGCATTTCTTTTTTTCTTTCACAAGAAAGCTGGGTCGAAAATTTCTCGTTTCTATTGCACCATCATATTCCCATATCTGATCACGTTGGCAGTGACAGCCCACTTGTTAATCAGCCGGTCGAAAATAAAGGTTGAAGGGCCGGCTTAACCATCAGAAATTATGCGCGAATGAAGAAAATTCTTCAGTAGCGTGGAAATTTGGGCTTGTTGGTTCATAACTTACAAATAAGTAGCGCAGAAGACGAGAGACACAGACAAGCGCCGTGTGTGTCTACTTGTCTGTGTCTCTCGTCTTCTGCGCTACTTATTTTTAAATTTGGAAGAAAATTCTGTATTAACGGCGAATTACCAGAAAGAGAACATGAAAATACCGGAATGATATAAAAATGCGTTGGAGACAAGCGCGACCTCACTGTCGCAGTTCGCGAGATGACCGCGGATTGGACCATTGGTGTTTTATTTTCTTTCAAGCTTTAAAAGAAATAAAAAGAACCTTCCGCTGACTGTAAACTGCGTGATTATTGAGCGGAGTTACAAGATGAAGCTACAAAGAAGAGCTCGAAAAATTCACTTCACGCTTCCCTTTAAATGTCAGGGCCGACATGCTCGCACCTTTTTGCACTAACCCGCGCAGTGTTAAAGCTTGTGATGTCCCTTGGGGCTATGCCGGTAATTTCTTTAAAAATACGGCATAAAAATGCTTGGATAACAACTCGGGTTTGCCCATTTGTGTCCGGCTGTGAACGTACCGAGTATATAGTTCCTGCAGCAAGCTACATGGACTGTATATGCTTCCTCCATTCGTCCAGTCGAATGCGCGATCCACACTGGAGAAATTTCTCATGCGACTAGGACGGTGCGGATAGAATTTAAATCGAACGCCGAGTAGCGCCAAAAAGGAGGTTTGCCGACTTTCTTAAGTGTCATTGGTCATCAGCCTGCATGTGAAGCAGACGGTGCTCACGATAAGACAATATAAGACGTTCGCACCTTTTTTTGATGCATTCTGTACGCCTTTTCAGTCACGTTAGGCGTATAAATTATTTTAACAGCAGCAACGGCAAGGAGAATCTGGGAGCACAGTATTGTGCGTATTCATGCTCTATCGAGCTCCTGCAAGTTTAGCAGATTAAGTTTTGTAGTTTTCCCGCCTTATTCTGTCAGCTTTGTGATATTGAGGGATGCGACAGTGGTAAGGTAAGCCTGTGCAAAAAAATCTCGGATATATTTCTGGCAGCCGAGCCGACGCGTCTAAAGAAGGACTTCATAGGTTCGTTTCTGTGGAAGTGCAACACACTGTGCCAACCATGGCTGTGCATTCATTTGTTCGGAGAAGCTACATGACTGTGGTGATGGTCAGGTGCAACGCAGCGAAAGAACGAGGGAAAGAATGAACAGGAAACACACGAGGGCCTAGTGTGTGTCCTTATCTTCACTTTTGCCTTGTTCTCTTTGTTTTCATACTGAATTGAAAATTGGACCTATCAGCATGCCCAAGATGGTCAATATGTTAGCTTTATTGCTGCTGCACACAGCCTAAATGGGTAGATAGATATAAGAAGCTGGAAAGCAAAAAAATGAAGGCCGGTTACTTACAGTGACTATAAATGGTACATTGTTGACAATCTCCAGAAGGAAGCGGAAAGACAGGAGTTGTCTCCATATATTACCCTGCAAAGATCGACAGAGCAAAAGTAAGGGATATTTTGAGATTATTGAGCAGTAAAGAAAAATTAGTACAATGTGCATATCATGGCACGAACTTGCGTAACACTGGGCCGACAAAAACTGACACACGGTTTGGGTGCGCCAACCAAGAAATGTCGTTCAAAATCCGCACACATCACTGCCTTTTCGCCGCATGCCGTCTAGCTATATCTACTGCAGTACTGGATCCAGCCTGTCGCTTGCGTTGAAGCGCACGCATTGATGGCCCAGCCTGAGCGCCAATAACGACAACACTGAGGGATCAAACGCCGGCGAAACAGCCGTTAAACCCTCGCCGAGTCAGTTTACCGCAGCGGCGAGGCTCCGAGAGAGTGCATCTGCGACGCCTCTCGACAGCGAATCACGTGACTTGACGTCAGACCTGTTACACTTTGCGCTCCGGTGGCTCAAGGTTATTACGACGCGACGAAGGACCTTTCGAGACATTGCGTAGTAGAGCTATCGCTCTCAAATGTGCACTGAGCTTTGCCACTGAGCAGTGGAGAACATCACGCTTGCATCGCATGGCAAATGCCACAACCACAGAAAAAACTACGGCGTCGAATTGCATGTTGTGTGTCTTTATTCGCCAAATTTTCTTTGTTGATGACACGGATTGGTCACTTGAGTGGACTGTGGTGAAGCGAAACCACGAGGCTGACTTCGAGGGTGTAGCGATTGCGCGGTCAGGTGCATCGTGGCGAAAAATATACCAGTGGAACTTCGTTTTTCAGAATCAAAGCCGCCAACTTTTGCGGGGCGTTACTGAGTATGCGGCCATTTGGAAGTGTTTTCCTTACCGCAGGGAACTAAATGCAGATGCTTCTTCATTCCGATACCAGGGTTTTGGAAATGGTTTCGCCCGAGATACGGAGGTGGTGGTTGAAGTTTTAAAGGGACCCTGGGCACGTTTTTTCAACTTTTCTTCAAATCTTAATGCTTGCAGGACGTAGTCACCCAACACACCTAGTACTTAGATAAGGGTGTCGCAAAGTGCCTCAGCCAAAAATTACAGCTCTATGCCCACCAGATAACTTGAAAACTTACTCCAAAATTTTTTTCTTCTCTTTCGCGGTCTTGACGTTCTTCTACGGCTCGAATTATATCACTAAGGCCATGTAGCAGCTGTTGGCCCGTTTTCCTTCAGTTGCAGCAATGAACGCTTTTCGATAGCAACGTTAAAAATAAAGCCACAAAAACAAAGCAGAAACAGAAGGCGTATCTGGTGCGTCGAGCAAATCACGCAGTGCCGATCCGTGCTAGCGATAAATGTAGCTTTTGCAGTGCCTCCAGACGAAAGGAAAGGGTGAAAGCGTTTATCGAAAGTGTTGCAAGGTCTCTTTAACAACGGCGCCTGGGGGCCGCCCACAATCCACGTGATGAACGCGTGATTAGGCTAACTTACATCTGGCGCCCAGCCGTTCGGTAAGCTGAAATGAAGTGGGCGGCACTAAGTTGCTTTCGTAAATTAAACGTCATCTTTAAACCACAACGCGCATTTTTCATTGACAGAGCACTGCTGAATTTCTGTTGAGCTGTCTTGTTTTAAATGTGTCTAGGGGTTCTTTAATTGATTGATTGTGGGGTTTAACGCACGGGCGCTACACAGGCGATAAGGCGCGCCGTATAGTGGAGGGCTCTGGATTAACTTTGAACACCTGGGGATCTTTAACGTGAGCCGAAATCTCGAAAACACGGGCGTTTTCGCTTTTCGCCTCCATCAGAAAAGCGGCCGCCGCGGCCCCAGGGGCTCCTTTGCGTTAAAGAAATTATTACTCGTAGAATGTTTGTCACCGGTAGTAAAAAAAAAAAAAAAAACTGCATGCCTATGCATACCGCTTGCTCATTTATCCCGTTGTTGCTGAGTTTTGTTTTACAACTATACGGTTATTATGAGTTGAAATAGGCTTTAAAAATTTTTATAATCCCTCCCTAAAGAAAGTCGAGAGAAGCGCGAAAGCTTCTTGACATGATGAGTGCGTCAATTAAGCCCACCAAAAAACCTTCGCTGAAAGTGCGTTCAATCGATCGTCAAACCTACAAAGCCCCGAATCGCAAACGAAAAACGAACCCTTTGGAGTGCGACAAGAAGCGAGTAGAGAAGCACAGCATGGTAGGCCTAAGCGCAAAAGCGTTTAGAAAAGCGTTTGAAAAAGAGCTGGGTGGTCACCTGTATCGAACCCCCCTTATTTATTCATTCCCAATCTTCTTTTTCCATCCGTGCTGTGTTTTAAAAGGTCTAAACGGGAGGCGCCCGTTGTGACACTGAACTGCATCATGAGTATTGGTCGCAAAATAGTTCCTAAACCAGCGTGCTCAATCGTCTTCATTAAGTTATATAGCTGATTCGGATGTATATTAAGGCTTAATATACCCCTGAAAAAATGATGACGGGACCAAGACTTTGTTCGAAGACGCAAATAGGGTGAAAACAGAAATGAAAGGTTGAGCACAAATGCCCGTTCGTATAATTGCAAAAGTTGGCGGATGAAACATAAAGCACGTTTCAATACAACACACCGTCAATAAAACATTGGGCGAGGCCAGTCTTTCTAGTAGGCAAATACTTGTCTCGGTCTTTCTTAGGTATCCAGTATACATTTATAAGATGAAAGTTCTGCGGCAAGGGACCCTGTGGTAAGCGCTTCAGCAAATCCCGCACGGGTGAGACTTTCTATTTTACCCAGTGTGTTCTCACGCTTAGTTCAATCTTCGAAACGCACTCATTCTTAGGAAATTCGATTTGCTCGCACTCAGGGACTGCGCCGGCTGGTAATGCGGTAACCGAAAAATGTTCTTCGCCGATGGCGTACACCATCCACGATGTTCCAGAACGTGGCAGGTCGTTCAAATTTCTTGCGCTGCACTCTGAGGATCGATCTTCTGATGATACCGAAGAACGACTCGGCCTAAAAATCTAATTAAAGGTGGCACATTTGAGCGACCCCCTACAGTTCAAACAAATGACGACCGACGACAAGGCCGTCCGATTCAATGTACAGCCGTAAGCTGAAGTAAACGGACCACGGGAGCGCTGGCCAAAACTAATCGCTGCGCCGTCTGGTTGCTCGGCGCCTGTTGTCGAGACCGCGCACAGCGCAGGCGCGGCCTAGCAGTACAGCACACATGCCGCTATCACTCGCTGCTTCGCGATTGTCTCACGCTCCGATAAATTGACGCCAGGGGAGCCGCGCTGCCCTTTTACTGCCTGCGGGTCACGCACCTTCAATGGAAATGGCGCGCTGGCGCAATCGGCGGCAACGCGGCTTCGCTGGCCGAGTGGGCGCGCTGGTGATTATCTCGGGCTTCAAGCTTTTTTTTTTTTGCGATCCCCCCCCCCCTCCCCCGCCGTCATATATTGAAGCAGAAAATGAAGCAGAAAAAAATCACTGGACAGTCGAAGAAAATAAAACACAACACCATCTTTGTCGGTTTTGAGGTTAGATGCGAAATCACAGCCTCCCGAGAATATCAGCGAACTGGGAAAATTATTCATGCTAACCTTACATGCCAAGGTTTTGACAAATACTGCTGTGTTTAGGTATGTACTGCATTGCTTTATGAAACTTCGTTTGCCGCATGCGGCATGTGTGCCATTTCGCAATTGCTCGGGAAAATCCAGCTTCGCCATTTTTCAAGTGCGAGGCACCGACACAGACATTTTATGTTCAAAAACTATATTGCGATATGAGATACCATTGAACCACGCCTTCAATTCCCAGCGACTATCGAACTGCATGCAAACTACATTTTTCGATTAGATTTATTTGCACTTGAAAACATTATTGGCAGTTCTTGCGCACTTCTGTGCCATGAGTTAAAATTGAAGGATTTGATCCAAAGAGGGTCCTTCAGTCGACGATTGGAGATAAAAAGATTACTAGCTTATGGTCGACAGCATGCGGCAAACAAACGACGGTATACTTCAAAACAGCCAAGTTTATTTACACGTAATATTTTACAAAGCATTGCACAGGGATGTCGTTCATAGATGGGGGTCCGCAGACAAAAAGAGGAACGTGGGAGAAGAGGAACTCCGTGGGTCCCTCCGCGATACTCCCAACTTCCTTTTTTTTTTCCAAACCCTGCCACGAACTAAAAAAAGTGGATTTGCCGGATGACATGCTAGAATAACGCCTCCGCACAGCACAAATTTTAAAGCTGGCTTTTTGCACAACGTTTAAATTATGCAGAAAAGCCACACTCAATGGGCGTGCATAGAGATATGAGTATGAGCGACTTTGGCTGCAAGGGTTAATTGTGCGACAATAGGGCACGTATCAACATATTTCATCGTGGGGTCCCTCACCACTTTTGCAAGCCCAGAAGGAGAATTTGGCACGCTACCGGCCGAGTACCACTGGCATAAAAAATCAGAGGTCGGGCAAATCCCAAGTCTGGCGGGCAGCGCTTTCCTTCACCACGCCATAATCTTTATTTAATTACAAAAGTCCCGCCTCCCAAAGAGACGTCTCAACCGAGAGTGAGGAGGACCTATCAATTAGCCAATACTATAGGCCGCTGAGCGGCCACAAAGACAGTCAATTGTTGTTGTGTACACAAATAGCTATGGGACCCAACTTTGTCACTCTCATGCAGAAACTCGAAACTCGAAAAACACGAACAACACGAAAAACACGAAACACGAACTCGAACAAACAACAAGACAGCAGATATCAACTGAGAAACTTCATCACTTAACAAAAAAGAAACCTCCTGCTTTTTGAATAAAAAAAAGGCTACGAGCCCAACGCAGCCACAGCACGCTATGTGTGGCAGCGTAGCACCATTGCCACTTATCAGGTGAGTCGCATCGTTTTCAATGATAGGGCGGTGCCCGGCAGTGTTCCTCTAACTGCGCGGTGTGATTCCCCTGGCGTCAATTTATCGGAGCGTGAGACAATCGCGAAGCAGCGAACGATAGCGGCATGTGTGCTGTACTGCTAGGCCGCGCCTGCGCTGTGTGTGGTCTCGACAGCAGGCGCCGCGCAACCAGACGGCGCAGCGATTATTTTTGGCCACCGCTCCCGTGGTCCGTTTACTTCAGCTCACGACTGTACATACGCTGCAGCCACATCTAGGTACCTCGGTGAGTAACAAAGATTCGAGTTATTACTCTTACAAAAAACAAAATAAAAACAAAAACAAAAAAAGAAACATGTACATGCTCTTTCACTAATCTATTTAGAACAGCCGGCGGGAAAAACGTTTCTGCTACTGGAGGGGACAAAGCGAGTCTGGTTATCCAATTTCGTTTCGCTCATAGCGTTTTCAGAAAACCAAGTAACGCGTCCTGCTGTGCCGGGATTTCTCAAGCAATAGCATGTAACATAATATAATATAATATAATATAATATAATATAATATAATTTAATATAATATGATATAATATAATATAATATAACATAATATAATATAATATAATATAATATGATATAATATAATATAATATAATATAATATAATATAATATAATACATAAAGCATAATATGCAAATACCGATCATTCGTAAAACACAGTTTATTGAAGGTCCAAAATAAGCGTAACAACAAAAAAAGTATCCAGAAACAAAAAAATGGTAGGATGTTTATGCTAGCACCTGATACGGATGCAAAGGCGTAAGCCAGTAGGGCCCCTGTTATGCGGTGCTTCTCTCCAATATCCTCCTTGCACCAACCACAAAATTTTCGTGTTTTTTAAGCGAAGCTCTCTATGCCTCATTGATGGCGTCGATGTCCGAGCAAAACGCACTGCAGGAAAGCCAACGTTACAGAATGGGTTTTACAATACGATGATAATGATGTGCGCGAAGGCACATCCAGCGCCTCAAAAGGAAAAAAAAAAGGTTCCTCTGGTCGGAATCAAACCTGAGTCCTTCGCGTGCTGGAGCAGACGTTCATCCTGTTGCACCAATCTGACACGTTCGAATCAGTATGGATTTTGGACTTTGACTTTGACTCAGGTTGCATGCGAGAAAGCATCGAGTTTAAACCATCTTTCTCTTAAGAAAAGGGCTTTGATATTTTGTCAATACTAAGTTGCGCCCTTACAGCGTCCGCTGTAAGGGCGCAGCTTAGAAAAAGGTTTCGCAACAGCCGAAGTTTCACACGGCGAAAGAAGGAACCTACGCACGAAAGAGGATTTAAGAGCTTCTTTTACCACGGCAGCAACAGTGATCGTGGACTCCTTAGCCCTAGCGTGTATGCGAGAAAACCCCAATCCACAAGACGCGAACAAGGCTAGGTATATTGACTAAGACCTTACAAAAGTCCTCGAATACAATGAGAGTAAATTACATTGGTCCCCTGGAAAATCATAGCAAATTGGCTTTAATAAACCAGATATGCGAACCGAAGAATGAAGCCAACAGCAACGAGAGCTCAGATAGCCGTTGGCTATCAGGACCCTCTTAAATGATTCAAAGTTGCAACCGAAATATTGCCCAAAAGTGTTCCAAATGTGCAGGTATTCGGGAAGCTTAGAACGATGACTACAGAACGACTTCACAGACGCAAGCACCAGACCCGCTCTAAAAACGTCGAAGATATGAATATTTTGTAGAATGATTTGACAGAGCCACAGCCAAAGCAGCGACCAAAGACTCGGTCTGCGAAAATCGAAGATATCATGGACCCTACAATTTCTCTAGAAGCGCAGAACTATTCACGGGGAGCAGACAACTTAGAAAGCTGGCTTCTAGCAAACCAGAAAGAACTGCACGCTATAATTGCAAATATAGCGGTCGCAGGCGTCAAGTTCAGAAGGCTGCAACCCCAAATCATGACGACTGGTCGGACTGGTGAAGATAACGTGGAACACAGAGTCAAGACCGGAGAAAGGAGTTGAACTTTTTTCTGCAGGAGACCTGAACTACAAGGTTCAAAAACTGGGAAGAATTTAGACCTATGGTTCGACGATGTACAAAGGGACATTGTTTTTGCTGGACGTAAAATCCGCGAGGTGTCAAGACGCTGTTTAAAGCGAAGGTGGTGCAGGTTGAGCCTGTTAGTCCTTCTGCTGTAGATTGTGCGTCACGCAGCGGTACCAGCAGGTTCCCAGTGCCACTGATAGAGGACGCAGTGGTCTCGCCGCCGGCGGCGTCTCAGAAACCGGTTTCCGGACCTACCGAAAGAGCGCGCCGTAGTTTCACAAGGGCTAGAGTTTCTCTATATACAGTAGAATCTCGATAAACGGAAATCGCTTAAACGGAATTCCCTCTTAAACGGAACAGTTGCCTGGAATTTGGTTGGTTTCGTATTCAGATAACGTAAAAAAACTTTCGGTAATCGGAACTAAAATTTCCGCATCACCGTGTAAACGGAACCAGACATGAAACTTCTTGTGAAATCCACTGGCATGAGAATCAGCTTTTTACGGTTCCGGCTGTTTCGTTCTTGTTTTTTTTTCTTCCTCCATGCTTTTTTCAGCCTTGTTGGCCTCGTAAGCCTCGTCTCGTAAGTGGTTAGCCGTGTTAGCGCAACGAATTCAAAATCGCAGTTCTTGTTCCAGTCGTTCGGTCTCGATTCTATAGACGCCGAGGCTACAGGGCTCACCTCCTGTCGCCTCGTTCGTGCCATCGTTGTGCTATTCGTCCTTCATTACCACGTTGCCGTCTTCTAAATTCGGTGGCTCGTAAGCACTCGCGAAGTTGAGGCCTCTAGCCTCCGTGAAGATGCAGTTGCAAGGACTCAAACAAAAATAATTGACGCATTTTGTAGTGCACAGCGACTAATTGTTGCCAAATCAACTTTGTGAATGCTGTGCCCACGCTTCTTGTAGTTTTCTTGCTTACTCAAAACTATCAGCTACAGTCAATTCTAGTGGTTAGAGTTCCATGAAATGCCCTTAGAAGTGTGTACGCACATAAATTTGCAACTTAGAACATCTCTCTCAGTAAACGGGACTCCTGTTAAACGGAACTAATTTTTCCGGTCCCTTGAAGTTCCGTTTATCGAGAGTGTACTGTAGCTCTTGTCAAGGGCGGGTTCCTCTCCCTCCGCTAGGAAAGGGAGAGAGAAGGGCGCCTCCAGCCATTGAGGTTTAACTTCCGATTCCTTTGTTCGAACCGTAGAATTTGCGCGGCGACGGCGCTTCCTTTGTCGGGCGAGCGCCCGTTGACATTCAAGCCGGCACATTAGAACCACAGCTCTACTATTTCAGCAGATTTCACACTGGGTAAAAACTGGGTATAATTTTTGCTCCTACGTAGACTTGAACTTCGTCGATCATGAACTCGACAATTTGCTCTCCACTGACTTGTCTGTTTACGTTCTTATGGGCGATGACTTTGTAAAGGAATCCGCGAGTTGGCAAACGCTGTTTACCCGCATGTACTTGCTTTCCATGGACTCCACCACTTCGCTCCCCTGAACTTGTACACACCGTAAACTTGTTCGGTCATGCACTCGCTAAGGAAGATATTGATAAAGAAGATACCTTGACTCCCTCGTTATTGTCATCGTCATCATTATGAGTTTGTTCGTAAATGCGAAGTGTCTTTCACTACACCAAGATGCATCCTTCCTAAGTGAACTTGCTATTAAACAGGTCAGGATTGGCAGCAACAGAATTCTGCATGACTTGATATCAATCAGAACAGAACCAGAATTTATCTCAGCCGCGAGATAAGAACTACTGCACTGTACACACGCAAACAAACACACACACGCAAACAAAGAAATCTACTGTCTGCTTCAGAATTTTCCTCTCGGTAGCACGAAGAATTTTTCGAGTGAAGCTTGTAGTGGCGTCGGTGGTGGCGTACGCCGAAATACTTTGCGGGAAAGCCAACTTTACCCACGTGCGCTTATGCCACGATGATGATGATCTTTACGTGTTGGCCCGTACCCACTGGGGGTACTGTCCAGGGATAAAGTGTTGACTGCACTCCTGTTGCAGCATATAGATTGAATTACAGATTGAAACCCTCCCGGTAATTCCCTTTCTCGAGCCAGCTATCACTCGGCGTTCCAGGCTGGCACCGCACCCGCGCACAAGTGTCACGCTATACCACAATGGGAGCCAATCAGTGTCGTCGCTCACATCACGCCACATCGGAGGAGCGATCGTTTGCTCTCGTCGGGCAGTTCACGTTCTAGATTGACACAGGCTGACCGGGCGTGGTTGAAGAGCGGTTAGCCATTCAAGAACGTAAACGTTCCCAATAATTGCAGAAGAATGATTTGCCATAACGTATACCAAACATTTGCGTTCGGGTAAAGCTCAGCGAAATAAAATAGTTTGTTTCGGTCGATCGATGGATTTTGCGCTTTCATTTAGATCATTGCCAGTTGATTTTGGCAGAAGTGTTTCCTTTGTCGTTTTGCGGTCATTGCAGCTGCATTTTGGACGTTGTCACGATCACGGAGATAAAGTTTCACGCGCACCATACGTTATCCCGCCCCCACCCCCCCTATGGGGTACGTCTGGTTATTTTTGGTCTGTCATGTCAGCCATATTCTTATTTGCATTCCTAAACTGAACCCGTCGTTCTCTAGCACTGACCAGTACACCTACGCGCGTATGGCCACGATGACGACGACGACGACGAATCAGCCGCATCAGCACAGGGGGGAGCGCTTGTTTGATGAAAGCCACCATTTGGCTGGGCTCGATGGTTCAAAACACCCCTCACGCGAGACGGCCAACGTGACCGGGCCGGACGAAGAGCCTGTACCTGGGAGGGAGTCCCTATGCAGCCTACATGGTCGCCGATACTGCCCTCAATTCTGCCCGTGGCGCGCCTACCGATGTTGGGGTGCCAGGGCCATTGAACAGTGGTGGTGGATTAATTACCGAGGACTCGCAGTGCCTGCAGCCACTACCACAGGCGTCGTCACCGCGCCTATCCTGTCTCGAGACGGCCCATGTGACCGGAGCCGACGGCGTCGCCACGCGCGATATTCCTCTCTCGAGACGGCCAACTTGAAAGGAGCTGAGGGCATCGCCAACCGCGCCATTTCTGTCTCGAGACGGCCAACGTGACCGAGACCAATGGCGTCACCACCCGCGCCATTCCTTCATCGCGACGGCCAACGTGACCGGTCCCAGTGACGTCGCCACCCGCGTCATTCCTTTCTCGCGACGGCCAACGTGACCGTACCCGACGGCGTTGCCACCCACGCCATTTCTGTCTCGAGACGGTCAATGTGACCGGGTCCTATGGCGTCGCCACCCGCGCTATTCCTGTCTGGCGACGGCCAACGGCCAACGTGAACAGGTCCAACAGCGTCGCCAACTACACCATTCCTGTCTCGAGACGGCCAACGTAACCGGGCCCGACGGCGTCGCCAACCGCGTCATTCCTGTCTCGAGACGTCCTACGTGAGGGGACCCGACGGCGTCGCCACCCGCGTCATCCTTTCTCGCGACGGCCAACGTGACCGTACCCGATGGTGTTGCCACCTGCGCCATTTCTGTCTCGAGACGGCCAATGTGACCGGGTCCTATTGCGTCGCCACTCGCGCTATTCCTGTCTGGCGACGGCCAACGGCCAACGTGACCGGGCCGGACGGCGCGGCCAGCCGCGCTATTCCTGTCTCGAGACGGACAATGTAACCGGGCCCGACGGCGTCGCTACCCGCGCCATTCCTGTCTCGAGACGTCCAACGTGACGGGACCCGACGGTGTCGCCACCCGCGACACTCCTGTCGCGAGACGGCCAACGTGACCGGGCCGGGCGGCGTCGCCAACCGCGCCATTCCTGTCGCGAGACGGCCAATGTGACCGGGTCCTATGGCGTCGCCACCCGCGCCATTACTGTCGCGAGAGACGGCCAACGGCCAACATGGCCGGGCCGGACGGCGTCGCCAGCCGCGCTATTCCTGTCTCGAGACAGTCAACGTAATTAGGCCCGACGGCGTCACCAACCGTGCCATTCCTTTCTCGAGAAGGCCAACGTGACCGCGCCCGACAGCGCCGCCAACTGCGCCATTCCTGTCTCGAGACGTCCAACGTGACGGGACCCGACGGTGTAGCCACCCGCGACACTCCTGTCGCGAGACGGCCAACGGGACCGGGCCGGGCGGCGTCGCCAACCGCGCCATTCCTGTCGCGAGACGGCCTATGTGACCGGGTCCTATGGCGTCGCCACCCGCGCCATTACTGTCGCGAGAGACGGCCAACGGCCAACATGACCGGGCCGGACGGCGTCGCCAGCCGCGCTATTCCTGTCTCGAGACAGTCAACGTAATTAGGCCCGACGGCGTCACCAACCTTGCCATTCCTTTCTCGAGAAGGCCAACGTGACCACGCCCGACAGCGCCGCCAACTGCGCCATTCCTGTCTCGAGACAGGCAACGTGACCGGGACCGATGGCGTCGCCACCCGCGTAATTCCCGTCTCGCGACGGCCAACGTGAAAGGCCCGACGGCGTCGCCACCCGTACCATTTCTGTCTCGTGACGGCCAACGTGACCAGGAACTATGGCGTCGCCACCCGCGCCATTTCGGTCGCGAGACGGTCAACGTGATCAGGCCCGACGGCGTTGCCACCCGCGCCATTCCTGTAGCGAGGCGGCGGACCCAACGGCGAGCCCGTGCCTAGGAGGGAGCCCCTACGCTGCATACAGGGTTGCCGATACCGCCCTCGCTTCTACCTGTGGCGCGCCCAGCGAGTACATGGTACCTGGCCCATTGGACACTGGTGACGGATTCATTACCGAGGACTGACTGCGCCTGCAGCTACTACCACAGGCGTCGACCCCCGGGAATTACTATGCGCAGTCATCGAGCGAACGGCCGTTTGCAGGACATCGCTTCTGTCCATGGTGTTGCAACCAGCGGCGCGTGAGCGGTGTGCCGCCCGGAGTCGTGCCGGTGCCGCCACCACTGCCTCTCGAAATCGACGACCAGCGCCAGATGTAGGGATCGTGCGGATGCTACTAAGACCTTGGCGAGTAGCGGAGAGCCCCCAGGAAGTCCTATGGCCACTATTTTAACAGCATGCCCCGGGAACAACACCGAAAAAGGCCATTGCCCCGAAGATGAAATCGCTAAAGGAATACACAAAGCCGGAGACGCCCAGAAGACAGAAGTGGTTTGAAACAAGACCTTAGGAGTGAGCTAGGATGGCTCACTGGACACGTTCAGAAGCAGTTGAGACGCAGGAATTGCGTATTATCATAAAAATAACAGAATAGCACTGGAATAAAATAACGGAAATATTATTGTGAAAAATGTAATATCAATGTAGTCACAGTACAATATTATGGAGAAATTTAGGTGTGCGCAGTGCCTATGTTGTCGCAATGTTGTCAGACTATCGGTTAGCTGCGCTGAATTTTCACGTAGCTGAAATGATAAATGTTGGGCATCTTTTGTGATGAACTAGATGGATATTCTACCCAGTGCGTGCATTCATCGTACTGTCGCAGTGGTGTAGATACCCTTGAAAGATTGTTTTCATGGTCAACCTTCTAAAATAGTACAACCAATTTTCGTTCGACTTACACTGTGTTTTTGCGCACGCGTAAAGGATGTACTGAATACTCCCGACAGCATCGGACTTCTTTCGTGAATTCATTAGCTTACTTTTACCGTAAACACCGAAGACTAGGCGTGTCGATACAAACAAAAGTGCGTTGCTGCGGATTCGACGGAGTTCATCACTTTTTTTCATACTCTAGCCATGTAATACTGTTCACCAATTTGAGCATCAGGTTACATTTTTATATGGTATTCGTAAGTGCTAAGAGAAGGTGCTTTTTAAAGCTTGATTGTTACCTTGCGCTTTTACCACAGTTAATTAGTGGTTGATTAGTGATTGATTGTAATTATTAGTAACGTGTGATTAAGGTGTATTCGATGAATTACAGTGGATTAGGATAAATGTAGATAAATTAAGGTGGATGAAAAAAGAAACAGGGTGGAATTATGATTAATTAGTGATTAGGAGTAATGGTTAGTAGGTGGTTGATTGATTGTAGGGTTGAACGAGCCGACGCAACGCAGGCAATGAGGCGCGCCGTAGTGGAGGGCTCCAGATTAATGTTGACCACGTGGGGATCCTTAACCTGCGCCGAAATCTCGTACACACGGGCGTTTTTGCTTTTCACTTCCATCAGAAAAGCGGCGGCCACGGCCGGGAATCGAACCCGCGTCCTGGTGCTCAGAAGTGCAACGCCTTAGCCACTGAGCCACCGCGGCGGGTAATGATTAGTAAGGTGAGGTTAAGGTGTATTAAGATGGAATGAGGCGTATAAGGATGTAGTAAGGATGAATTAAGGCTTACTAATATAAACCAAGGTGGACTATTATATAGAGTAAGTTGGGATTAAGGTGTACTACGGAGGTAGTAAGGTAGGTTAGGATGAGTTATCGTCGATTAGGATGTTCAGAATAGATTAGAGTGGATTAAGGTGGACTGAGAGGGATTATGCATGGTAAAGTAGCGTGGCTGCTGTATGGACGTGCGGACATGCATGTAAAGGCACACGTCGCAATAGTACTCCTGGATTTCGTGTTTAAAGCACGCCAGAAGATTTGAGTGCCGGCACAATTATTTTCATGTTGCTGATGGGGAACCACGAACGCCTCTTCGGACACGCAAAACTCGAGATATCTGCGACGATGTTCGTGCATGCAAAGCGAAGCCCATGCAGCTGAGCCAATACGCGTGTTTGGCGGCTTTGCTTCAACATTGTGAAGTGAATGCGAAAGTGTTCTGTGGCAATAGCAGGCCATATATGCTTAAAATTGGCCTGCTGGTACAGAAATTCTCTCGTATTTTTGCTTCCACGATATGACCCATCTTGTGCTGTTCGTGCGATGTCGTGAGTTCAGGGAGAACTTAGGGAAGGTTTCTATGCTGAATAGGGCTTGGTAGACCGAACTCGCGATGCAAAATGAACAAAAAGCCGCAAATGGCAGGTCAAGAAATGTCTGTTTGTGCTGCTCCGCCTTCCGTTCGGTACGGCTGATTAACCATGTTATCAGAGGTTCGTAAACCCGCAATATTTCCTTATTTCCGTTAGTGACTTCGACGAAACATTATTTGCCGACACCGGAGAAGCGGCTACGTACCACGTCAATAAAAATATGCGTCTCGGAATATCGGTTGCTAGGGCCCTCTCCATACGTCATTGATCACGGGGAAAGCGAGTGTGTTTATCACTTTTTACTGATTTTGTAAACATCCATTTTCACTCAAAATTATAGACCAGGTTGGACAAGGCGGAGCACTACATTATGTTAAAAAATGTCAATTGCACATCATTTAGTGGCTTAATACACTAAACATTTATTGCAGCAAGAATTGAAATGGTTGTAATCGTAGATTAATTTGTTTTTGCGCCCTGGGTGACTTTTGAAAATCTCTATTCAATATACTGCGATTTTGCCAGTGACCAATACTGATCCTCCTTGGGCTGGAATTCACCCTTTCAGATCCATGTTCAGGTGCTCTTCTTTCAGGCGGCCTTTTCCTCACTGTGACAATACAGAAATGGCATGGCCACTTTTTTTCCTCGGTGCTTCGCGTTCGCTTACGAAGTTAAAACCATTGCTGTTGTGAACAAGACGGGGAAAAAAGGGAAGCAGCGGCGGCTGAGAAATTGGAAGGACTCTAACAAACGGGAAGTTCCCTTCCCTCTTCCACTTCTCTCATTTTTTTTCGCTGCTGCCCTCCAACCATGATCCCATTGTACGAACTCTCCTTTCCCTTGCCCTGCCCTCTCCCTTGTTACATTCTCTCTATATATAACGCTGAAACCAGCTTAACCTGTACTCTGAAGAAAGGAAGTCCTCTTCCTGAAAGGTGAGTAAACTTTCATTTTTTAATGTTTTATGTTTTTCTCATGTGTCTGTATTTTTTATTTACTTACCTTTCTTATATATATAGTCTGTAAACATAAAAACTCGCACAGAGCGCGAAAAAATAAGGTAAGTAGAGACAGAGACACACGAGAAAAGCATTAAAAAATAAAAATAACGTTTACTGACGTGTCGGGAAGAGGACTTCCTTTCTTCAGAGTCCTTTCTTCAGAGGAAGTCATCATCCTGAAATGTCAGTAAACGTTTATTTTTATTTTTAATGCTTTTCTCGTGTGTCTCTGTCTCTACTTACCTTATATATATATATATATATATATATATATATATATATATTGTAATGAACTTGCGACCGATTCTCAAGACGCTATGTTTAATCTGCCCGAAAGAGCCTCGCAATTCTTCCTCCGCTTCCAGTCGGCCGCCGTCCTCGTTGCTCTGATGGTGGATTGGCCGCTGCCTGCGCTTGCAGCTTTTCTTTCGCAAAGCTTCGTGCCTTTACACTTGGCCACACTGTGATGGCGAGAACCAACGAGGCCTTGGCGTGGGTCCTTGACTTTGACTCTAAGGTTGGCATAAAGGTCGGCATACCAACGGCGGAAGAGACTGTTGTACATCTGTGCTTGGTGGAAATGTCTCACTTTCCGCTTCGTGTCTTCCTTTCCAGCTTGCTCCAGGGATATGCTTTCCGTTGTAATGTTCTGTGGGCTTGCCCCGCGGCTATTGTCTTGTTCTGTTTTTTCCTTGGTGAGTGATTCTGCATTTGCTTAAGCGTTCTTGCCTCCTGCAAGTTCGTCGTCGTCGGCTTGAGCAACTGTCGCTGAAACGTGCTGGTTTTTGACAGGTGCATCCTTCTGTGCTTCATTCTTTTCTTCCTCCAGTTGGATCTCTCGCTGCTTCGTAGGTTTCCCTGGAATGTCCGTTTGTTCAGCTTCATCGGGTTGAGCCATTTCAGTCGTCTTGTCACGTTCTTGTGGGGACAACAAGCGCTCAGTGAGGTTCTTGGTGTAGCATGTCGTTGTGGATGCAAGGTGATCTTCCGCCATCACCAGGGTGGTGTTGAAGTGCTCCAGGGAACTTCCGGGCGTCATGTTGTCCTCGTTCGAGAATGGGAGCGTCGAGGTGCCCGCAAAGTGGTAGGATCCGCCCTGGCATACTGGAGTCGGGGCGACGGACGTGAGTATCGACGCAATGGACCGCTGCTCCAGCGGACTGGGGTTGAGCGACAGTAGTGATTGGCTCTCTGGGATCGCACACTTCTCCGACCCGACGCAAGTCGAAGGTGGCTCACGGAGAAGACCCGCCTGCTGATGCACGCAGGGAACAATCGGCGGGTCACTGGCTTGGTAGGGACACTTGGGATGAAGGGCGCCGTCCTCAGTGACGATCAGAGACGTAGCGGTGGTCCCGTCCTCAGCCTTTTGTGACGTATTGCTCGCCTCCGGTTCGAAGCCAGCAGACCATTCCAGGGACTGCGCCGACGTTTGCACGTAAGGCTGCGGTGACCACCGGGCGGTGCTCTGCTGCAATTCTGCTGCCAGGCGGATGAACGCTTGAGGGCTCTCTTCCGGCGGCTGCGCAATCAGGACTGCAGCATGAACGGGGTCGGACAGGCCATCTATGATATACTGTCTCGCAAAAGGAGACACCCAGGTGAAGTCACAGTCTGCGAGCAGGCGCAGCTTTTCGTAGATGTAGGTCATCACGTTTTCGCCAGGGCCTTGGCGACGGGCACGCATTTTCATGAAGTGAGCGTCATAGCTGGCAGTCCAGTTGTCGAATGCAGCGATTAACGCTCGACTCCAGCTTTCCCAGGAGGCATGGGAGTGACCTTCATACAGGTGCCATGCTCGAGCAGCATCGCGCAGGCGTTCGTTTGCAAATAACAACTTGGTGTGGTCAGGCCAGGCGTGGTGGCTAGCGAGGGCGTCGATTAGCTTTATCCAGCAAACAGCATCGTCCTGGAAACCTCGGAAAACCGGGACGACCGTGTCGGTGGGCGACGGAAACGGGCTAGGAAGGACGTCCCGAAGCTGCTCACACATCTCTGTGAGGGCCTGGGCAGCCCAAGAATGGTGGCCCGATTTCACATCAGCGGTCGTCATTGTGAGGGTAGGTCACTGTCGGCGGAAAATCTAAAGACGACAGAAATCACGGCGCGAACTGCGGAAGCCGTGGCGAGTTCAGAAGACGTCGTCCGCTTCGAAAGCCACGCCCAAGGCTGGATCGCCTAGGTGTTGGGTGTTACCTCCGTTCGGTGCTCGTGCTGAGACCGTGGCCCCACCGATGAACTCGGGCAGCAGGGCTGGAAGGCGTACCAGGCCTTGGCCGCTGCTGAGGGCCGTCCCTGCGGCTGGATCGCCGCGAGGGAGAGCAGGTCCGGATGCTGGGTCGCCTCGGGGCTTGAAGGGGTGTCGGCTGCACCACTTTTAATGAACTTGCGACCGATTCTCAAGACGCCATGTTTAATCTGTCCGAACGAACCTCGCGCTTCTTCCTTCGCTTCCAGTCGGCCGCCGTCCTCGTTGCTCTGATGGTGGATTGGCCGCTGACTGCGCTTGCAGCTTTTCTTTCGCAAAGCTTCGTGCCTTTACAATATATATATACATACATCCGACCTTCAGTCGCGGTACACCCCTTCAGATCAGCCGAAGAATATCTTGCTGTCTTTTTGTGCATAGAACACGCACCGCTCAAAATATTGAACTTCAAGGCTCAGCAAGAAAAATGTGCGGATAACAACACCACTCACGCGCGCACCTTGTTAGTGTGGCAATGGCAGTATGGTGTCATGGCTGCACATTTTAAGTCATAAACATTGGCCTAAAGGATCCGAAAATGTATTGGCCACAAATATGCATCCAGTGCCCAGTGTTTGCCAAAATGGTGCCATGACATGAAACATTCGAAATGTTCGCGCGCTGAAAAAACTGTGAACAACAATAAATAAAAGGCAGCATGCTGGATCCACTTGATCTGCCGGGGTGCTAGATTTTAACTAAAGAAAGCCGAGAAAGTTGCAAAATAAATACATGAATATATAGATCGGTAAAATAGAGGTATAAAAAGGCGTGGAGAAACAGCGCTGGAAAAAATGACGTTCTACAAAGCAGCGGTCCATAAAACAGCGTTAGATATTGTCCGCAGATCGAGGTCGATAAAGGAGATGAACAAGAAAATAAATAAAGTAAAACAAAAAAGCCCGGAACGAAAGTGATTGTGTGCCTAAATAAGAAAAGTGCGGCGTTGTAGAGCACTTCTCGAAACGATGCAACACTTGAAGGGGACGCGGCACTTTGAAAAATGATCGCGCGAAAGCAACGAGAGGCTCTTCGTCCTCGATATCGTACGAGCGCTTCGACCGCATTTTCTTAGTGCCGAGAAGAAGTTGAAGGGCGTCGATCGGCAGTGCCGCCATTCCTCAACGAGCCAATCTCTTATGTCCACCTGCTTCGGGAGGCCAGAGAATTGTGGGAGCGACGTTTGCGGGACGCACAGAACTTTCAGCGTAGCGGTGGTTAGGTCGTGCAGCAAGGACAACGCGACTAACAGTTTCTAGTCACGCCAGCATGCAAAGGCGGACACGGTGAGTGCTTACCCAGCTCTTCACGCAATCAACCTTTTAAGGACGGAAGCCACTGTACGGATCTAAACGCGGCGGTCGGGGCTGTTCTTTCGGGGCTTGTGGAGGTTGGCGAATGCTTGCAAAAAAAAAGGGGGTCACGCGCGACGCAGGTGGAGGGGAGGAAAGTAGCAAGTATGCTTCGTCGTAACTGTTCCTCAACTGTCGGAAGAGCAGGCGACCACGTAGCGTCACCATTTTGAGCACACGAATAAGTCAGCGCTGTCAAAGGCAGACAGCACTCTGTCTTTTTAGAGCCCAACCCTAAAGCACTTCTTCCTCCGGTTGACCGGCGTTGTAACCGGGAGAATGAGGAGCACGAGGAACGCAGGGGTTGCCGAAACGGACCCAACGCGGAGCGCAGAGCAGAATGAATGACGATGAACTACGAGTTCGCTCTAGCAGGCAACAATTTTGGCGAGACGGTAGGAGTGCCGCTTCACAGCATAAAGGCGAATATTAATAGTTGCGGGGGATTCTTTAACAAGAACGTAAAGGCGAAAGCCTAGTTTCTGTTGATCTGCTCAAGATTTTTCTTTTTTAATTTAGCCGCCGCGCCCGCCCCACTAGACCAGCACCCTCGCTCGACACCATCCTCCGAAGCTCTTTCCGCACGCTAGTCATCGCCGGGAGCCTCCTGCAGATCTCCTGCAGGAGATCTGTTGAACTCTGTTGAACTCTGCGGCTAGCCCCTTGGACAGCTCCCTCCGAAGTTCGTTCTGTTCGCTCGCCATCAGTTCGCCCCCGTCACCTTTGTTGGCAGCTCCTTTGATGGCATCTTCACCTTTGATGGCAGCTCGTATTGCACGTGCGGAAGCGGCCTGCCTTCATTTGCGCTGCTATCTCCATTTGCTGGCGGACGCCGTCCGGATCGCTTTCGCTCCGGCCACAACTAAAACTTATTTGTACCTCCGATTTTTCGTACCTCACGAGACACGTGCTTGAAATATGGACATGTAAGGCTGTCACCCTAAAAAGTGTATCCCAATTTCTAGGAGTAAAAATGTACCAGTATTGCCGGGACTAAAAGTTCTAACAGCTGTGGCACATGCTGGCAGAAGTACGTGCGAAAATGAGGAAAGCAGTAATGACTGTAGTTTCAATGATATTACAGTAACAAACTGTAGCTGCCGCCGCGGCCGCAACTGTATACACCATCCCCACTGGAGTCAGTTTTACCCTAAACATACAACTACTACTCTGCTGAAAAAGGAACAGCCTCTTCTGTAGCAGTACAGCATGGTACGTGCATATTCTTTGAAGGCTTGAGTATTACTCACGCATTACTAGGCTCGCGCGGCGGAAAAAAAGCGGCGTCCAAAGAGCAGCGTAACCACAGGCTGACATCAAAATTGCCAGTGGCTGCGACGGCCTAACAACACACCCACTCCGGTGGCTGGACCAGTGCCGATGAGAGCATACGTTAGGAGTTTCCGGCTGATTCAACCTTCCCCATGTGGCTGCAAACGGGGCTATGCGGCGTTCTGGCGTTCTGCCCAACGTAAATCCACACATCGCGTTTTGAGGTACTATAACGCCGCCAACCGGTACCCAGAGCTATAGACGTACGATGAGGTTGTCGCTGCTAGGTACGTCGTTAGGCTAATATTTGAGGCCACCTAACGTTAAGGCCGAATATAGGCCTAGAAACATACGAGCTCAGGTGAACGTGGACGGGCCAGTAACGATGACAGCAGTCCTCCGAGGCTCACGTCCGATTCGCAAATTTTCGTTTTGCTGGAACGTCAACGTACCACCCAAACATATACTTACACAACTCAACGAGAAGTGAATCTCACTTTCTTGGAGAAAAAAGGCTGCGCACCGAAACGGAACGGAAGACAACAAAGAGACACACACGGGCGCTGTATAAACGTTTCTTTTGTGTTCTGTTCAGTTTCTGTACGCTGTTTTTTCGCCAAGATTATGAAGCAACTAGCCCGGCTTCACACCTTAGTATAGTGAATCTCACACATTCTCACATCATAAGGGAGAGATTAGGTGCCACCGTAAGTTTTTTTGTGACATTCCCGAATTTTCCCGCTTTCAGCCATACTTCGCCGGTGTGTTTTATGTACAGCTATAAACAAAGCGCCGAGAGCGATATAAATATGCTAAGGGATGATCTATTTATTTTCATATGCTGGTTTAAGATTATGTCGTGATCTTCATTGAATGTCTGCGCAAGACAAGAAAAAATTAAATATCAGCACACGAAAGCAAGTAACCTGTCTGATTAAAGCATTGTCGGTAGATAAAACGCGTAAAATATAGCGAAACATCGATGCACAGCTTTTCACAATATACCGAAGTTATCCGGTTTCCGCTTGGGAGATCTGAAAAGCTGCCATTGCTAAGAAACAGTCTTTTAAAAGCCCAAGCACGATGGAGTAATCCGTCGAAAAAGACAATGCACCTTAGAATTGGTCCCATATGACAAAGCCGAAGCAAGAGAAAATTTTGTCTGACAAAAACAAGCCTGGCTTTTTCTCGATGCGTCACTGCCACAGTCAAATACCTGACATAAAGCGCATTGGTGGGCCAGGGATAAACGAAGATGTTCTGTGTTTGCTATGACCTATATTAACTGACGCGGAGTGATATTTTCCGACGCGTAGTGTTTTTCATGCCGCGAGATGACACCCGGGTGACAGAACTTCGCTCTCATTCTGTTTTTATTTTGTTCCTGTGTCCGGGATACTTTGTACGTTCAAGAATGTCTAAACAATCAAAACGCTGTCTCGAAGATAGAAAGGGCCCTGCTACATCTGAAGGCCCCAAGAAGGTTGAACTGGTATAAAGAAAAGAAGGCAGAAAAGGCTAGAGCGTAGAGCCCAGAAAAAAGGAGATTGAGTGGGTTTCTTTGTCCAGCGCGATCGCGGTGAAATTCTCCGGTAATCAGCGGTGCGAATGGCTATTTCGGAAAAGCGTCGTTGCCTTTGTTCGTTGTTTTGCGTCTCTCGGGCTTCTGATGCAGCGTACGAAGACGTTGGCTACAGTCTCATGTCTTTCAACCTAGTATAAATCATCCTGGGATCTTTTCCAATTAGAGTCGTCGAGGTGCGTTAAAGCGTCGAGACCATTATCGTCACAGGTAAGCGAAAAGAAGAGAAAAGAAGAGAAAAGAAGAGAAAGACACAAGTCAGCTAGGTTTCGCTTGCCCGAGAATTGTCATCAGATTTCATTAAGTTAATTATACCCTGTCATAAACTATTATACACTACGCTGAATCTGGCTAAGTGTTGCATGAAGAGAAAGAGAAGAAGTTTTCCGAAACGGACGTCGGAACTGAGAGAGCACGTGGTTTTTTGGTTTTTGCTTTTGATGATGAAGAGAAGGAGGATGTCTGCGCCCCAGTGGTGAATCTGTTACATAGCGTAGTCATGGTATAGTGGACATTGTAAAGGAGACTGAACAGTTGAGTTGTGTCTTTTAATGCTTAAAAATTGTGAATGTAAAGTTATGAAGAAACAAATATCTGCTGAGGTGCTCCCTGGCGGATATTCACCGATGAAGTTAGACCACATCGGGTTCTCTTATGAACAACGAAAGCGGTTTTTGTGTAGTGGGGGCTGTAGTCTAGGCGTACATAACAAGCGGTCTTGTTGAACGACCACAATATGGAGAGTAGATCATAAGCGTGCAGCTTCACAAGTAAGTTGAAGGGGCCAGTAAGGCAAAATATAACTTTGTTTAATTTGAAAGAAGTAGGCCTTAGTACCTCACTCAGCTCCATTCCAGCTATGAAAGATTTTTTAACCGAAAAAATAAAACACAAGAAATATTGAGACACTTCCAAATTTCGCGCTACAGTGACGTGTTATAGGCAGGAGTGACGTCATATGGGCCAACACTTACACATAATATCAGCGTACTACAGCAAAACCCGCTTATATCGAACACGGATATATCGAATTATTGCTTATATCGAACCCTTGTATAATTCTGGTAAAAATTACATGCATTTAAAACTTTTTATATCGAACGCGATTTTGCTCACAATGGATATATCGAACTCTCCCGCGCGGGATTTCCCGCTCTCCTTAGGCATGCGGCAGGCTTTCCCGCAATACATCGGCGCATCAGTGCCGCGGGTGTCGCTTGCGACTCCCACGCGAGCTCGGGCGCGTCCAAACTGATGTGGCAGAGTGGAGCAGCTCCACGCATGCATGCCGTTGGAGCCGAAAGCGCGAGCGAAGTCGTCGCTGCCGTGGCCCTGGTACGGCGATACTGCAGTGCCATTGAGGGCAGCGGTCTTGTGCTTGTCGACTGTTTAGATACCGTGGAGCACGCAGTCACCAGCAACGCGTTGCGCTCCAAGAAGAAGGCTACACTCACGCAGTTCCTCCACCCCAATAAAATATTGTTTTCTTTCCGAGAAAGTGTCGTATCAATAGTGAACTGCAGGGTGGTAAGAGCTCAGCGTTAGCTCGTGAGTCCGTCGGCAAGATTGCTCGCATATAAGTTTTTTTTTTTGCTTCACTTTCTATATCGAAGTTTCGCTATATCGAACTATTTTACAATCCTCGCGCCGTTCAAGGCCGGGGGGTGGTAACGCGCCCCTGAATCCAGCGTGGGAGGAGGCCAGAGGATCAACGTTGCTAACTATTGCGCTCACGTGTACAGTTCGCCTACAGGCCGGGGCGGAGCGAACCCTGTAACCCACAATGCGAGAGGGGGCCTAAATGCGAACCGGTCACTGGCCGAGGGATCGACGATCCCTTGTAACCGCAGTCTCAGGGGCGGGCGATACAGTCTGTATGTGAGGCTGGGAGCGCCGCAACTCCTGTAACCCACAACGCATGAGGGAGCCTAAATGCGGGCCTGTCCGTCACGCCAAGGGAAATGGATGACCCCTTGTAACCTGAAGTCTCGGGGCGAGAGCGCAAAGGTATACCAGTCCCAGCAATGGGCGGACCAGGTAACTATGACTCATGTTGGCTCGGGGACGGTCCAATTCCCCCATTATGACCCAACGGCCGGGGGTAGTAACGCGCCCCTGTAATCCAGCGTGAGAGGAGGCTGGGAGTTCAATGTTACCATCAGCAAATACTGCATTCAACCGTACAGTCCGTATCTAGAGGCCGGGGGCTGCGCAACCTCTGTAACCTACAAAGCGATATGGGGCCCAAATGCGGACTGGTCGCTGGCCGAGGGACTGACGAACCGTTGTAACCTAATGTCTCAGGGGCGAAGCGGTACAGCTGTCAGAGGCCGGGAGGATTGCAGACTCCTGTAACCAAAAATGCACCGGGGCCGTTGGGCGCTGGTCCGCTAAGCCGACGGCCTTGGACAAGCCGCCGTGACCTGAAGTCTTAGGGGCGAGAGTGCAGAGTTGCTTCTCAGGACCATCGACTGTGTACCATGAGTAAACTTCGGCAGCAGATCCGAGGGTTTGGGAGGAACTACGCTTCCAGCCCTCAAGCTAGGCTGACTTTCCTGTCTCCGACGGTCGGGGCAAAGCTCACAAGCCAAAAGGGTAGCGGTTACCCCGTGCAGGGGCCGCAAGATTGGCAATATTGGCACTGTCTGATGCCCTCTCTGAGTCAACTCAGTCCTGAAAAGGAGTCGGACATCAAGGATCAGAACAAAAGACCGCTGTCCCCAATCCCTTCCTATTTCCCATAACCCCTTCCCTTCTCCCACTTCCCTTTCCCTCATCCCAACCCTTCCTGCTACTTCCCAGGGGAGATCAGGGGAGTCTCCCCGGGCCCGCTCTCCTGGCTGTGGTGTCGCTTAGTAGCATTTTTCCCACTTTATTTTATTTCCACCTTCGGGTGGTTCAAACCTCTCCTGCCGTTTGGCCTATTCATTTATTTCACAATTGGCAAAGGCTGGTTATACGCAAGTGGTACCGGCAGAGGCAGTATATATTTTACAATCCTTTTTTGAGCCTCAATTTAATCTATGTTCGATATAAGCGGGCTTTACTGTAACTGCACGCTAGCATTCAAGAGATGTATACTAACGGAACTAGAGCCCCCACCCCTTTAATCGCCTAGTCATGTGTCTTAGCGGTGGTTCAGATGGGCGGCCGTCATAGAAAAGTCTCCGGTAAGTGACTGGGGAGTGCCACTGTTGCACATGTTTTCTCTAATATCTCAATTAATTGTTTGAAGTTTGGCATAATATTGGTGTCATTGTTATCGGGACAAATAAGTATTTTGAATGAACCGAACACGTAATTTGTCGCCCCGGCCCCTTTACGCTTGCTTCGCAACACCGGTCACGTCATATATGTCCGGTTTTTCAAATAAATTCTTCACTACCCCACCCATTCTTGCTGTCTCGGTGGTTCGGATAGCCTCCGGTAAATCCGTATACGGGCGGGGAGTTAGAGTTTATGACATAGAATGAGCGCAGTGATCGTTAATGTCCTTGTCGCGGGCACGCGCCCCGTAGGTCCCTGCACTATTGCTCCGCTCCGTGTGTCTTCACTTATTTTGCATTGCCGTTATTTAGAAAACCGAGCGCGCGCCATCGTGCTATTTTCTGCATTGCCTAAGCTTGCTCAGTCTAAGACGGTGATCTCAACCATTGGCATGGACAGCTAGCTTACAGGCGCTATCATGTTACCCTGCGTTTATCTTGCTCTTCAAGTTACCTCATGACGTGCCTTGACACAAACCGCATGATAAGATATATAAGATGTTGGAAATACGAAAAGTGATTTTATGTACGTTAGAAACGTTAAAACAACGAAGAAAGAAAGGTTCTTAATTCATGGTGAAAACACATCGTACTGGCATTTTAAACCAAAGCTTTCTAGCTCTACCAGCCAACGGTTCTTTCGTGGCGTGCGGGACAACAAACTCCCAACGCGGCGGAGGCGGAGCCGGGGGGCAGGAGCAGGCGGAGAATTTCTCTCACAGAGCACACTGTAGATGGCGCGGCGAATGTACCCAGCGTTCCCCGCGCGGAAGTGACTGCGCGCCGCCGGGGGCGTCGGCGGTACGGCTTCGTCGTCTGCTTTAGCGAGGGTTGTTTTGGGCCTGTTTTAGCGCAGCTTCGCGTCATTGCGCGCTGCCTTCACACGGCTTGATTAACTTGTTCGACAGCACCTCCAGGGTGACCCGCACCCGACGGAATAAAATTTGTTGTACGGCAAACATACGTTTGGATTGGTATGCAGGGCGTGAAAACAAAACGTACAAACCACATACAGACATCTGGTCGCTAGAGGAACGCTATCTTTTGCGTACTGCCTGCCACGAATGGGTTTCTGTTTTCTAAATTGGTGAATACCAATTCGGTTGTGTTTTAAGACGTATTGCAAAAGGCGAAAGGAGCAACTGGTTCTGATAAATAGCGATTATAAAAGTTCCCTCATCTTTCTCGCACTTCTCAAACTTACTAAACTAACTAGTTTAAATCAGTATAAATGGTAATCACTAAGCGCACATGCCGAATTGTTTCGGTGTCTGCGCTTGGGTCGCGCGGTGGTGTAGCCACTAGCTAGCACCGCCGCTCTAGCCCGGCCGTGAGTCGGGAGAAAGAAAACGGAGAGGAGCGTCTTTCGAAGTGTGAGACAGCGGAACCTAGCCATCTTGATGTGCTAGCTCGGGGTGTCCGCCGCTCTAGCCTGGCCGTGGCCGACGCTGCTGCTGCGTTCGTGATGCCGCCCCCGCGAATTCCTGTTAACGGCTGGCACAATCTCTGGCTTCACTCTTTGTCGAGCCACGTGTGTGAATTCAAGTGATGTCGCCAGGGCAATTGTTGAGGGTGTCGTTTAAAGCTTTGCTTTCCAACCACCTTCACAGCGTGGATTAGAACCAATTTTTTTTCCTGGTGAGAAACATAACTTGGACAGGGTTCTTAGTATTAACGGAGAATGCTTCAAGGCCGGTTAAAAATGCGTGGATGTCGGGAAAGGCGCATGATTCATTGAGTACCTCAAGAACTTTCCTTGTAGCGCTGCATAATTTCTGAGTTGTCGTAGGGTAGCGAGGGAGACAGCGCGGAAGCATGGACTTCGCTTATATATGGTTCAAGTTTTGTGTACGCACTGTCTAATATCCCTTGTATACGGTTGGCGGAAGCGCTTGATAGTTATGCAGCGGAAACCACTCGGAACCCCAGCACAAGCGGCTCCCGCGAGACGGGGCTTTTCCTTTCTCTCCGGTCTGCCGCGGGCTTGACGACAGTGCGCCTTCGTGGAAGACGCGTATTGGCGACGTCACCGATCGCTTACTACTAGGGTCATTCCCCCGCTCTCTTCAACGGTCGCCGTCGCGGGAGGCATAACTTGTTGTCCGGCCGACTCCTGGCATTAGTCCTGGCGCCTTTGCCGTCTGCTCGCTTGGGGGGCTTCTTTCCTCTCTCTTTTGAAGGACGCGGGGGTTCCCCTTCTTTCCCTCGTCGGGGGACGCTCTCAGCGTACGCATATTTTGAAAATAAACACTCTTGTCTTGAAACTGCAAACCAGCTCCACGTCTGCTTTCTCGCCTCCTTCAGCAGAGCCGACATTCCGGGCTACTGCAATTACCTGCCATTGAGGCTCTGTGGGTGTTAAAAATTAGAGCGTCATGATCGCGAAATTAGGTCGCAATCCTTTGTGGTGCCCTCTGATTTTCAGGGGCGACAAACAAAAACAAGGAAAGAGACTGCGCCAGCTTCATCAGCGCCCACCCTAAATTAGTTCGAAAGTGCACCAGGCCCACTACCCCTCCTTAACACTATTTGATTCCGGATGTCCCATCGGTTCCCAGGGAGCGTTTGGTCTAACAGGAAGATAACAGCCCGCCGACTTGTGCGGGCTCACACCGGTATACGTGCGAAACACAAAACTAGGCACGCTGCGCATACTGCCTAGTACGGGTTTCGCTCTCGTCGGATGTGTTCTGCTATGAGGATATATGCGATATTACTCCGCTGATGTCGAGACTAGGCACGCTGAGCATATTAGGGGCGAAGCATCTTAGGACCTCGCTTTGTCCGTGGCTTGTCCCTTGGCGTCCGTGTACACAGTGTTGTGCACGCGCAAGGAGCATTGGATTGGATTGGATTTGGATTGGATTGGATTAAATTGTATCGGATTGGATTGGATTGGAATTGCACATACTGTATACACGCGTTGTCACTCATTTACATGTGCGAGTGGGCAATGCCACGGGTGATTTACTGTTGGAACGATCCCCAGTGCTTCGCCCACTCGTCATGATTCACTTCGTGGAGATGCGTGAATTTTTTTACTAGTCTGGGTTTCGCTCTCGCAGGATGTGTTCTGCTATGAGGATACATGCGATATTATTCCGCTGATGTCGAGGCTAGTTGGTGGGGCAACTTGAACGGGTTAACAGCGCACGTAGTTGAAGACACTGAAGAGAAAAAAGACAGGACGAAGGGCTGATTTTTTAAAGGTCCCTAATATCAACAGACAACGCTGAAAGGCCTTCGTTGTTGGCTTATAAAAAAGTCTAATACTTCGTGGCAGTTTTTATTCATAAAGAAATTATCAATAGTTAAAATCACAAACTTTTGCTGCAAAAACAACGCATGATCCTCAGCGTTTTCGCCTATCTTTTATTTCTTCAGTGTCCTTGTCTATGTGCGCCGTTACCCCTTGAAATGTTCCCATGTGATCCAACTCAATCCGTCAACCGCCAGCACGACGCGGTTGATCAGCTGTAGTGTAGAGGCTCAAAACCCCAATTTGACCTTTGCCCTCCTTCGGGGGTCATTGGCATGGCCGGCTAGAAGCGACCAGCACTCGACGCTCGCGTTGTGCCTTAAACGTTTATGCTTTTTCTCCTTGGCGCGGACCCTCCAATACTGGGTTGGCAGCGGCGCTTTTATTTGTGTATTCCCCAGACTGAGCTACCTCCACCCCTGCGGCACAGTAGAGAACACAGAATTTCTACCAATGCGCAAGGAATTAAAAAATCCCGTGGCTATTGTGCGCTACCATGACAAAGGCGATGGTAGCACAGAATGTGTCATGCATAATCCGCAAGTGTGGACGGCTGTGATTTAACAAGTTTTGCATCTTTCTGTCGCGCACGAAAAGCAATACTTTTAACACTGCTTTGTCGGCGCCATACACGTCTGGAGACATAACGATACGGAAACGCGTTTATAACTACATTTCAAAAAAAAAAGTTTTCAATTGCAACAAAACTGTCGCCACTGAAAGCAAACACCGCCTTTTTTTTTTTTTTTGGACGGGCAGCGCCATATCTGTGCGTACGAAGGAGTTGATTGATTGAGTGTAGGGCTTAACGCGGCGCCCACGCAACGCAGGTGATGAGGCGCGCCGTAGTGGAGGGCTCCAGAATAATTGTGACCACCTGGTTATTTTTAGCGTGCGCCGAAATTTCGTACACCCGGGCGTTTTTGCTTTTCGCCTCCATCAGAAAAGCGGCCGCCGCGGCCGGGAATCGAACCCGTGACCTCGTGGTCAGCAGCATAACGCCTTAGCCACTGAGCCATCGTGGCGGGTACGAAAGAATTCACCGCGATTGAGGCGGTCGGCACCCGCAGAGTACGGAAGTTACGTACTCCACGACGTTGCGGGAAACTCGCTGTTCGCGCATGCTTTGAAGTTCAGAAACCGGTATTTGAAATAAATGAGTCTCCCTTTTTTATCTAAAAGACGAGCTGTACATACGTATCTTATACAAGTTTCCCTTCCCAAGCATCTTTACACACAACCTAAGGTCATTATATTTTCCCATTGAAGTACTATTGCAAGTCGTGCCCTCAACCGAACTCCTAAGTGTTTCACTGCTTCCGTTGCATCATCGAATGCAAATACTTTAAACTGCCAGAGAACATCCTGCGGGTCCATATTGAGCAATCAAACTGGTCGCAAAATAACTAAATTTTATGACTAGCACTACATCCCCGATTTATAGTTTTTAATGTTCCCATTTTCCGGAATTCACTGCTTCCTTTCCTGTAGTTACCATAATTGACAGTGTTTTGATAACTCCGACTTTATAGAGCTTTGGATGTCCTTTCCAAAGTTTATGGAATATCTCTGAGGCCGGAAAATCAGACCAATAGAACCGTTGATGCAATTATTAGTAATCATTCATTTATAATTAACGAATTTGCGCTCCGTTGGTACGTTTCTTTATATACTTTGGGTTTGTTTATATAATAAGTACCCCGAGTCCCATGACAAGGCTATGAGACTCGCGGTAAAATGCCCATTTACTGGATTGACTCACTATGATTTTATCGGGTTGCTGATATTCTTTTGATGAGATGTAAGAACTTTATTCATAGTCATCTCATTCATAGTCATCATTCACTATTCATAGTCATCATCAATAGTTGCAACTCACCAAATAGTCGTTAAAACATCGCCCATCATACACCAACGCAGCGTTTTAACGCAGAAAACAACAGTTTGGTTTTACTATATATACGGCTCAAAAACAAGTTACATCACACCAATAGATCATATCAGTAGATTCACGAGACTTCACGCAAGTTAAAATAAAAAAAAACGTAGGTACCACTTACCTTGTAGGTAAGATATACGACCAGGCAGGCCTCAGAGAAACTAATAATAGCGAGGATAGTCTGGAAAAGAGAATTGAAGAAAATGTGTGAAAATCTCCTTACTTGCTAGTAGCTCACGGCAATGACGATCACACACATACAAAGCAGTGCATTCGCACATTACAACACATTTTATAAGAAATTAATAATTGTAAAAAAACATAACAAATTAACAAAAACACAATTCGCAAAAAACACCCCAAAACGTACTTTCGCAACTAAAAATTACACATTTTATTTTCATGTTAAACGTAAGACCTAGAGTATCGTTTCACAGAGCGCGATTCCTGCTCACGGGTTTTGTAGTTTGCTTAGCTGTAGTCGAATTTACTGCTTCGATGTAAGAAGACTCAATAGGCACGGTACGTTGCTAGTTGGCGTAATGAGAAGGATCGCTGAGAAGTTCTCCTTCCGAGCTCCGTGGCATCTGTAGCTGAAGTGAATACTACGGATTCATAGGTGTTGTTCCAAATCACAAACTGGTGGAGCCAGAAAATGTACCAACTTTGTTGCTCCTAATTTATACGGGAAGATTGAAGGCTTCGTCCTACCACCGACAGGCTGCTTACGGCCAAACATCCACTGTTTTACCTGTGACCATATTGTTATGACCCTTGCTTGTGCTCAACTTTGTAAAGCACAACTGTTGAAGCAGAGCATGTACACGCTGCTTGCTTACGCTTCAGGTTCGAGGCCAGCGTCATGTTGTTGACGCAGGCAAAGCCTCGTTGCTGCCCAGCACAAGGAAATAACACTAATCTTCATAAAAAGTCATAGCGCAAGCATGCTGTATCACCCAAGACCTCTCGAAGTTTGAAAGGGGTAAAGCCAAGAGATCACCTTACCCCGGGAGTAAAATATCAAGCTCCACTCTTTCCGATAAAGGGGGCACTTTTGAGAACCTTTGTGGAATAATTTTATATAAACAATATTCCGCGCACGGCAAGCTTTTACTTTCAATACTTCGAAAAGTTTGAAGAACAGTCGTGAAACTTCGGGCAAATTTCGAACGATCCAACTATAAAATGATTGTGCTCACAGAGGTGCTACTAATGGCATTCACCTATCTGAAATATTCACAGTTCTTTCTTTTCAAAAGTGTTACTGTTCATAAAGCAAACTCTCACTTGCAATATCGACTGTGTAAGAAGGTTTGAGAAACTCTACGGAACTTCGCAGTAATTATTTGTGAAAATACAATTACGTCCCAAAATGCTCTCGAAAACCAATAATTCGTTTTAAAAAGAGCGATGCAGAAAAATAACTGCGGTATGCAGCCCACTGCTTGCTTGCATGATAGAGGGCCAGACACATGTGCGGAAAGCAACGCGTATCCGCACGCGTTTTTCCTCTCTGGAAACCGGTCCGGCGGCGGTCAGGAGCACGCACGAAGGCTACAGGCCCGGTTATGGAGAGGGGGAAAACTTCCTGGAACGCGTCTCCCTCCGCACCCGTGTCTGGCCCTCAAAGCGGGGGACACATGTCTGCCCTAACAATCCGGTTTCCGACGCGACGCGTCAAAATATCTAGCAGGTTGGATGCGCGCAGGAGTGGCCGACGCGGCGGATCATCCGGCAGGCAAACCGGTTCTCGAGGCGGAGACGCATGCGGAGACGCATGCGGGGACGCGTGCTTTTACGTTCATGTGTTCGACCTTTAAGCACACTGTCCATGCGAAATTCTTTCGAAATTGCGAAAACCCTTCTAAACGCTACTGGGTGATGATATGACTCATGCTGACCTTGGCAGGCTGACATCGCACACAACTCTTCATGTTACCGTGACGTCAAGCTACCGCCCTCTTTACCCTCCCTACAGATTGCCCTCCTAGCCTCATTACTTGTCAGATTACAACTCGTCTAAAGGCGACCACTGCCACCACACATGCGCCATCTAGTGCGCAGGAGTGCCCCTCTACTTTTGACGATTAGTTCGTCACGACTTGGTGTGTTCAGTTTATGGCATTTATAAGGTACTGCTAGATATTTTTCTTACCCGAAAGTTTTGTTTTAAAAACGTTCTTTTCAGTCCAAATGTTCTTAAGAAATCTGCCAAATATATCCTAGCCTTGAAGACATGGATATAAACAAATAAAATATTCAAACAGATACAGAGCATTCTCAACTTTTCAAAGCCTCGTCGGCTTCATCGGGGATGGCAAGTTTTGGCCATGGCCAGCAGCAGTATATGAACGGTTATTTTTTACTTGCTTCTAGCTGCTTATCGCCGGAGGGTGGGGTTGTGAATGCGGGGAAGGGCATCTAGCAATCTAGGTGCATATTGGATAGGGATCTTGTCATTTCAGTGGTATCCTAAGCTCCCAAATAAGACAGGCGTCAGGTGTCTGCTTGTACGCGTCACTATTCCAGGTCCCGGACATTTCATCGAGCGCCGTGTCTTCGAACGCCCTTTCATCGAACTCCCTAAAGGCTTTTCATTGTAATTGCTGTAATTTCTGTTTTATGCCCTACAATGAAAGGTCATATGTTGGGCTCAAAACAAATAATCATAATAACAAGAAACAAAGGACTGCCCCAGAAAAATGAAGGAAAAAAAAAAGGGGGGGGGGGGGGCATTTCGGAACGGATGGAGGCCATTTCATTGAACGGCGTTTCATCAAATTACTTACGGCGTTTGATAGAATCTATTTCTAATCGCTGGGTCTAGGTCTTTTCGGTATAGGACGTTTTGTTACGGTTTTTTAGGTACACTGACGGTAAATGGGTACTTTGTTTGAGTTTACATCTAGACATGATTTGTAAAAACTTAGGGTAAAGCAGCCCCGAGAGCATTTTCGTGTATCTTTTCGCCATTCCTCCAATGACAATGCTTCATCCAATCAACCAATTCAGGTCCCTGGTTAAATTCCAGCCACGGATGCCTTTATTTATGTGCTTAAATGAGCAGCCCAAATCGGTTAGACGAAGCAATGTGTTAGCTGGTTTCAGTGCGTTTTTAAGAATAATTTCAAATCACCACGTCACCGCTCATGGAACATATGCTCAGATATCTCACTGGAACAAATAATTTGAAATCAGCATGTATGCGACAATCTCAAATCACCTCGTCCTTATTTATTTAGCATGTGCTCAAGTTGAAATCTCAGTGGTAATCGTGTAAAATGCACCCAAATGTAGTATACATGTCTAATCAAAGACACCGGCAATAAGGTCTGAGTCCTGGACGCACAAAATAGACGCTGAAGTGATTTTCCCATTTTTCGCACAGAGGCGGATGACGCAGATAGCTAGTTAAGTTTTGTTTATTTGTATCAAACCTCCATAACAAAGTCGCGTAACCAGCTTGGGCCGAAATAAGTGGATAAATACTGAAATAATGAAGCTGCAACCGTGTCAAGGCGCGCGCTGCCCTTGTACGAACACTGAGGACATAAGCTCAGCAAATTTCATTTTGAGGCTGCATGGAGTTCCCAGACGCATAACGTCAAAACTGAGCGTCTGTGCAGGCCCAACTTCGAGACGCGAAACAAGGAGGGAATCTCACAGACTGAATGGAATGAAGAAACCCCGCTAGACCACGGGCATTTCAAAACCAAATTTCATGGCTGCTGGGCTTCCAAGATTGCCAGAAAGATTGAGGCCACCGCATGTAAGAAGCTAAAAAAAAACGAAGACCCGAGGCAACACCTTTAAAAGTTATGTCGCAAAGCAGATTAGCCCCCTCTATGGCGTTTTTGTACTGTCGTTATGAGATATGGATGGCTTAATAAACGGCAAATACTACAAGCCAGGGAAGATGCGGGGAAGACTAATGAGAAATTTTACTTTGGTTTCACCCCGTAGCAACGAAAGCGGTCGTGCATGCGATTTAATTTCAAACGAAAAGCCATTCATTAAACCGTAAAAGAACAAGCTGTCTGGTAGTAGTTAGGCAACCCGTAGTTAAGTTCTGCAAACTTCTTGTGTTCATTTTAGACGGCAATACGGCACCGGGTAAGCAACTTACTCAAAACTCAGCCACTTTTTATGTATAGAAAAGCTAGAAGCCTGTTATTAGGGCTTCCTGGCAAGCCATTTCGCTTTAGTTTGCTGTGCTTCTCTGGAAATCTTATTACATACATAAAAAAACGTCGGAGGAGACATCAGTAGAGGTTTCAAACTCAGCTTGTTAAGGAGTTGACACCAAGATTTGAATTATGTTTACGCAACGCAGGTGAAATTGCCTATGGTGCTTTCTCAGTTGTGGCTGAATAAGTGGAAAACACGAAACTATGTGGAAATTTGGGCTGGGCTCAAATTTTGCAATTGCGAAACCAAGGCACTTACGGGACGAAGGATGTAAAGGCCAGCGCTTCGACCTGTTGCCTCTTGTTTATTCCGTCCGTTATCTGTTTTGACGACTACGAAGCTACGATCGCTTTGAAATTGTGATATACAGCAATTTCAAAACGGGGTGTCCGAGGCGGCGACGCGCGTCATGGAACAAGTAGTGCGGTTGGCTGCGGGCTCCCGTTATGGAATGCCAGCCTGCTTTTCGACCATAGAAATGCCACGAAATGGCGCATCCCTACCCCAGGTTGTACGTGGTTGCTACACTCATTTCATTCTTCCTTGTACGTGCCGGTATTTCATGCAGGTGGCGCAAGTGCTAGGCTCTGATTATTTCTCATATCAGCTTTAAGGCAATTCATGGCAGCGTGCGAGTATAGTTTTGTTGTCTAAATTGCGTGTTTGGCAATGTGCGGGTCAACGGTTTGATCCTGGCCATTTGCGCCATATTTTTAGCACATTATGGGTTTCCTCGCTGAGAAGGTACATTTCTCCATGTAGATGAAATTGGAGTGGATCTATCTGCGAGGTTGCTTCAGAAGGCGATAATAATCTTAAATATATGAGGAGTTGATTAAGGTGCTCAGAGAACGCCGATATGCCTTTGTACTGCCACACGAAAAAAAAAATGACAGCAAACACAACAAGCAAAACTTTTAGCATGAGAAACATGTACACGGCATACAATATATCATACAACAAACAAACGTAATTGAGTCATGCAGATCAACAAGAACATATACGCACTACATATGAACGAATAAAGTCAGCGCAACAATCGTTTGCATAAAAACGTAACAAGAGTGAGAACGAAAAATCCTTATTCATACTTAACGCATAAAAACGGGACAAGGAAAAGAAGAGACAGGACAGGCGCAGACTCACAACTAGTTTATTAAAACATGAAGCTTGCTAATATACCCACACCAGCACATGCGCACCCATGTCACCACCTTTATCACATTATAATGGTTTAGAAATTCATACTCATTTCCATACAAAGATATGGATGGTTCACTCACACACTGTTCACCATGCTTTCGAATGAAAAAGGCCTCGATTAATTCCCTTGCCACCTGTTCTCTACTTTTGCTCAGCACCTTCGTCTGATTCAAAACTGGTTCGCATGGCTTGCTTTCACAAGCCACGCAATGGTGCGGAAGGTGGGATCCCGTTTTATTACGTATATTCAGCTGGTGTTCCCCTAAACGGTCGTTTAGACAGCGGCCCGTTTGACCGATGTATACACGCCCGCATGTGAGCGGGATCACGTACACCACGCCGGTTGCGCACTTCACGTATGGCGTCGCATGTCGTTTTAGGTAACCTGGTGTCTGTTCCATTCCTTTCAGGATCTTGGGGCACAGGCTAGCCAACTTGTTAGGCGCAGAAAAAACGACCGGCACTTTGTGCCTGTTGGCCACATTTTTTGAGGTTGTGTGCAACTCGATGGATGTACGGAACAACCACAGGTTTCTTGTGCCTAAGGCTGTCAGTCCTTAGGGGTTTGTTTCATTTCAACTTCTGTAGCAAGGACTCGGCCACCGCTATCAAAACCATTAAGGGAAACCCAACTGCAATCAATCGGGCAACCTGAGCATCGAAACTTTCCTGAATCTTGTGATGGCATGATTTTGTTAGTGCTCCTTGAAAGCAAGGAGAAGCAGCTGCCCTTTTTACTGAGTGCGCAAACAGGTAAGGCAGCAACCCTTTTCGCACCGCGAGCCATGCGGGCCAGTTTTGAATCAGACGAAGGTGCTGAGCAAAAGTAGACAACAGGTGGCAAGGGAATTAATCGAGGCCTTTTTCATTCGAAAGCATGGTAAACAGTGTGTGAGTGAACCATCCATATCTTTGTATGGAAATGAGTATGAATTTCTAAGCCGTTATATAATGTGATAAAGGTGGTGACGTGTGCGCATGTGCTGGTGTTGGTATATTAGCAGACTTAATTCTTCAATAAAGTAGTGGTGAGTCTGCGCCCGTCCTGTCTCTTGTTTTTCTTCTCACGTCCGAATGCGCAGTTTAAGTATGAATATCAACCAACTAGCCCAACAACATGATTTAACCTGGACAGGACCTTAACCTGTACAGGACACGATGCAAACAGAAAAACAGGCAATATTAATATAAAGAAATAAATTCCGTCCGACAGAATAGAAAAATAAGTATGCCATTCAGTTTTGTGGGAGAGAACAAGAGCGAGATTATATCCGGTTCAATTGGGAACTGAAAAGACGGAGTGAGCTCTTGAAAGTATAGACGTTGCAGGTAAGAAGTGTTTTGAAACCTGCACAGAGGACGAAGCCTGTTACAGTAGCTGAAATAACTAAAATGGTGGCATTTTTTGATGGTTTAGGGAGAGGCTACTAGCTTGATTAAAAAAACAGGTTCATCACTGCTAAGCTTCCATTGCACTCAAGTTTTACTGCTACGTTTCCAAGGCCCATTTCTATATTGTGCACGAGTGTCAAAGTGTTTGAGAGTGTCAAAGTGTTTGAGCACATAATATTCAAGCATATATCATCCTATCTCGAAAACGATAGGCTACTCGACAATCGACAGCACGGCTTCCGCAGGAACTTTTCTACGGTAACACAGCTGCTCGAAACTACCCATGATCTTGCATCCGCTATCGACAGACAACTTGAAGTAGATGTAATTTTTTTGGACTTTGAAAAAGCCTTTGACCGTGTGTCGCATCCAAAACTCCTTCTTAAGTTAAAATTAATCTTGAAAAATGATTCATTGATAGCTTGGATTAAAGCGTATCTGTTATGCAGGCGCCAAGTGGTATGCATTGAAGAAGCAAGTTCCGATGTAGAGTCTGGAATCCCCAAGGGTTCAGTTTTAGGACCACTTCTCTTTCTAATGCCAATACAAGTAAACATGCCAATACAAGTAAAACTATTCGCGGATGATCACGTATTATACCATGAAATCAGAACTTCCAGCGACCAAACGACCCAAACTCCTCATTAAACCAAATACAGGAATGGTGCTTAATGTGGCAAATGACAATAAATTTTGAGAAAACCGTTGCAATGACTGCAACTCGCAAAAAACATCCGCTCATATTCCAATACCATGTCAACAATCGATGTATAAAGGCAGTAACTACATACAAATAAATACTTAGGCGTATTTGGTGGAACTTCCGGTGGAACGACCACTTAACACACATTGTGAATAGGGCAATGAAAAAAACTTGGATACCTCAGAAGAACCCTCGGAAACTCAACGCGCGAAATTAAGCTATTAGCATACAAAACATATATCAGGCCTGTGTTAGAATATGCAGCAGCAGTTTGGTATCCCTACACACAATCTAATATTGATAAGATAGAAAATGTGCAGAGGAAAGCTGTTAGGTTTATTTTTAACTCTTATAACTGGCGCACATCTCCATCAAGCCTTTTACAGTCAGCAAACTTGGAAAAATTGCAGGCCCGACGTTACCGGGATAGGTTAAAACCATTCCATCTCATATATTATGATAAACTCGGCATACAAAAAACTAAGTACATTGAACCGATCCAACCGCGCTCAACCCGGTCATACCACTCAAAAAAGGTCAAGTTATTTTCATGTCGTACAGATGCCTTCAAACAGCCCTTTTTCCCCCGCACAGCAGCTGATTGGAATTTTTTACCGTTTAACACGGTTGACTCCAACTCTGTACCTGCGTTCCTAAACGAACTGCCATAACTGTTTTTCTAGGTTGTATTGCGGTAAAAATGTTGCGGTCTGTTTCTCTGTTGTTTTAGTTTGCAGCGAGAACGTTGTAACCTCACCTATTACATTGCTTCCATAAGTTTGTCATAACCATGCCTTGTAACTAGCACTTCCGCGCATACAAGTGTGTGTGTGTCTGTGTGTATAACTATGTCGATATTATATAGTATTGTCTGTTGTATAATCACGCGACCTGTCTTTCTCCTCGCTCTTGTTTTGGTGAATACTCTTGTACCACTTCCCCAACTCCTGCTTAAACACAGCATCACTGCTTAGTCCAGCGGTCACGAGTGCTAGGTTCGCGAAAGAAGCGACTTGTAAGGATTTGCAACCATTTCTTTTTGTCATTTATAAAAACCCGTGCCGTTAGATTTAAAGGCACACTGCAATCGTTTTTTCAACTTTTTTCGAATTCATAAATGCTTGCAAAGCGTAGTCAACGAACACATCCAGTACTTAAACTAGGGGGTTGCAAAGTACCTCAGCTAAAAATTATTACGCTATGTCCATTAGATCACTTGAATACATGGTCAAAAGATTTTCTCTCTTTCTCGGTCTTGGCGTTCGTTGACCGCCGGAATTACGGCACTACAGCGATGTAGTACAAATTGGCTTTCTTTCCTTCAGTTGCAGCAATGAACGCATTCGATAGCCACTTTAAAATGAAACCCACATAAGCAGGTAAGAAACGGAAGGCGTATCTGCTGCAACAGAAACATCACGCGGTGCCTCTCCATGCTCGCGATAACTATAGCTTTCGACGTGGTTCCAGACGCGAAGGAAAGAGTGAGAACGTTTATCAGATGTGTTGCAGAGTTCCTTTAAACGTGTCACTCTAGGTAATCAACGCAATTTGCAGAAAAACACGGCAGACAGCTGAGTACAGTTTCAAAATTAACACAGAGCTACGGAGTTCTCTAGACATCAGGCAAATTGTGGCCCAATTAGGCGCAGAAAAGCTTGCTGTGGTAAACCACTAACCGGAGGGACCGTCCAATGAGAGAAAAGGCTTGCAAGAGCAGAAGCTTGGGCGAGTTGGTAATACATTGCAATTGGCGGGATACGCGAACTAACACGGGGACAGGAGAAGAAAAGAAAAACAAACGAGACGGAGCGCTACTGTCACCTGAATTTTTATTTTGAAACAACACCGCTTATATACGCTAGCATGTTGGTCACTAACACAAGGAAGATGTCATGGAGCCATAAAAGACAGACTTCAAAAATTATACATTGTCACTTGGAACACAAAGCCATTTACAACCATTAGCCACGAGCCAATAGATGGTGCAGTTCTTTTGTTGACAGTGATACAGAAGGAACGCTGATACATTCATCACCTAATCTATGAATTTTCGTGGCTTCTATGATTTCTCGGGTGGTCTGCTCTCTGTGCCGGCATATAACCGCGCACTGTTCAAAACGTGGCCTGCAGCCTCACCGGATACAATGCGAGCCCAAATGGCCACTAGAGGCATTTTATATGTTGTGTTCGCGTAACCTTTCATTAATGCAGTGGCCTGTTTTGACCGAAGTAACGCTTGTTGCGTGGGTGGAGGGGCAGCTTATACACAACTCATTTTACGCAAGGCACAAACTTTGCTCTGTGCTGCTTATCGCAGAAAAGGCGTATCACAGCAGACGTAAGCCTCTCACGCCACATCGGGCCACTTGATTAATCAAGATGCTGCGCGCTAGCGCGTCGAATGCATGCGGCAGGTTCTCTTAGATTGTGCCGGTTGAGATAAGCCTCCTTATATTTGCAATTGTGGACTGTTACATTCAAACGAGGGCAGTCTCACACACCCGACTACATGTTAGCGATGTTGAGGGGGAAGTTAGAGCTTGTCGCGTTTAGCCACTTTGAAGTGTACGTTCGAATATTCGGCGTATGAGAAAATGACAGAAATTGCACGGTAACAAAGGGGTCGTCGACTGGCTTTCCCTTGCCGTTACGCAAACTATAAAGGACCTTGTTTTTCGAAAATACACAGTAGGCATGACCAAGGAAGCTTGGAAATGGAGAGGGCAGGCTAAGAATAGGGGGAAGTGCTGGATCTTATGAAAGGAAGAGGATAAGGAGGTCAGTCCCATCGGAGCGAAAAGGCCTGATCTGACGAATGGGCTAACCGAGTTGTCCAAGGGTCAGCTTTCAGGCTTGAAAAAGACAGGGAGTGTTCACGGGATGCAGTTACCGAAATTGTTGACAAAGACGTCCGCATTTCTTCTAATGTACTTGATGCTGAAAGCAGAAGCAAACTGCGTTGCAATGTCCTTAGCGGAAGTGATAGGGGGATCATGCGTGCAAAAAGGTGAAGACAGGCATTCATAGGGCCATGCAAAAAGCCAAGGAGAGCTTCCGGCTGCTCTTTTACCAAGCAGGGCAGGTGTAAGAATATTCACTGTGTACGGTGAATCAAAAACTTCAGGCTACGCTGTAGATCTTTGGCTTTCGGAAGGGTCGATGGGCCATGCAGACGAGCAACATGCTTAATACGGCGGGCTTGTTGTCGCCTACCCGCCAGCTGCAGCATGATGGACCCTAACAAGCAGCCCACGGTAGACGCACGAGGTAAATGATGCGAATTACAGGTATATGCGGTGATTTAGATTGACACTGGAATCAGGCAGACGCAGGACAGAGTTGACGCCAGTTAGAAAGACGAGATCAAGGACCAGGCAAGTGGCACCGCGGTCCTAGTATGTTGGAGAATGACGTAAATGATCAAGGTCAGCCGTAAATGCAGTGTCAAAAGGATTTTGTCGATAGGGTTGCTGGGAGACAGCTCCGTACAGCTCCACGAGTCAATGTGGGCATCCAAAGAGCCGAACTGTACGACATGCTTATAGAGGTATAATTCCTCATGAAAAGGCAGTGCTGCAGAAAAAGGTGATGGTTTCGCCGAGGTCGGGCGGGCAGTAGACACAGGCAACCAAAATACTGCGATGCGGACACAACGCATCAATGCAGACACCGTCGATATTCGGAGACTCGACGTCATTCTTGCGAGTATGTTGGAGGTAAGAACATAGTGCAATGAGCACGCCACCTCACTTAGGGGGAGAGGTATTTTCAAAACACGATTATAACATATCCCAAGTTAACCATCGTGTACGCGAGGATCTATACAGGTTTCAGATAAGAGGATGATAGTGAAAAGAGCTTGGGAAATGACCTCATTTAGAGAGCGATGCTCTTGCTTTTAACTCTGGGGTAGTTATATAAAAAGGGCATACACCTGTTGGTTTCTGGAAGCAGGGACAAGCGATTGGCCCCGGGAGTAGAGCCTTGGCTACTCACTACGACGGTGGCACGTGGCGACGGTAGCTGCCGGACATAGCTCCGGAAACGTCAATCAAGTTTACCGCGAACCACAGCTGCCTAGACCTCGAACCCATATCTAGATGCCTTTTGTGCACAGCTGCGTGGTGCGCTGATGTCGGCTCTGGCGTAAGTGACCACGTGCCCACGTATGTACAGTTAACTTCGTATCAAGGTTCACCACATACACGGGTACAACGTTACACTGACTGGCACGTGTTTCGGTCTTCTGTGGAATTATCCTGCATCGTCCAGGCAACCAGGCATGTATCACGAAGTGCCGAACCCTCCTTTACAGGCAACCCAGGAAATGCTTTGTACAACATTCTTCGCGTTGTTCGACGTCGTGCTGAAATGAGGTAAAGACGGACAAAAGCTATCTCTGACCTGAGAGCTTCTCGTAGAGCCCATAAACTTGTGCAGCATTATTTAGAGAAGCTTGGCCGACAGCGCTGGAGATCATTGTGTTCTAGATTAGACCCACGGAAGCCACTTTCCAGGATATGGGTGATTGTTCGTGCATTGGCGTCTACACCCACACAGCAGCATCCATTTCGAGCTTTGGCGGTATACCAGAACCGCATAGACACAGATGTTGCCTAAGGCTTACGCATTCCCCTTGTAAAGGACAATCCTGCAGATATGCCTCCATTACATCGCTGTGCTCCTTAAATTGCGGATAGCCGCCTGGACGTGCCGTTTACGATGCCGAGCTCTTTGTAACGCTCGCTGGTTCAGCTCGTTTTACAGATCCTAGGCCTGATGGCATTACGTACTGTGCACTCTGTTATCTCGACACGCAAAGAAAAAAAGTTGTATTGGACCTCTACAAATTCTATTCGTGCTCTGGGTGTGTTTCAAGCCACTGGAAAAGAAGTCGTTTAGTGACTGTCCTGACGCCTGGCAAGTATCCACGAGACATTTCGTCCTACAGGCCAGTGGCACTGGCTAACTGCGTAAGCAAAGTGATGGAGTGTATGGTCCTCGCTCGTCTGGAATGCTTTCTTGTAAAGCATGGTTTGTTCCCAGACGGCATGACAGGCTTTCGCAAAGGACGTTCAGCCGTAGATTTGATTGTAGGGTTTAACGCGCCGACGCAGCGCAGGCGATGAGGCGCGCCGTAGTGGAGGGCTCCGTATTAATTTTGACCACCTGGGGATCTTTAACGTGCGCTGAAATCACGTACACACGGGCGTTTTTGCTTTTGGCCTCCATCAGAAAAGCGGATGCCACCGCCGGGTATATAATCCGCGTCCTCGTACTCAGCAGCACAACGCCTTAGCCACTGAGCCACCGCAGCGGGTCGTTCATCAATAGACTGCGTCAAGGACCTGTCACTACCGTTGAGAATGAGAAACACCGGCGTCAGCTGCCGTGTTCCTAGACATTAAGTGAGCATTCAATAATGTATCTCACGATGCCATTCTTGATGTCCTTGAGTCTATTGGAATTAGAGGATGGTTGCATCAGAGGATAGTATCTCTGCGGACGGACGGTTTTCATGACCACGCTTGATGGTGAGACATCCGATCTCCCCGTCACTCACGGCGTGCCAATGGACAAGTCCTCAGCCCTACGCTATTTACCCTGGCTCTACTAGGTATCGCAAAATTTCTTCCCAAGACTGTCAACATCTGCCTATGCGGATGATATAAGCACGTAGACACCAGGCGTAACGCAACTTCAAGTGCAAGCGCGACTTCAGAAAGCAGTATCTGCCACTTTGACATACGTACGCAGCCAGGAAGTTGACATTTCAACGTCCAAGAGTGCAACATTGGCATTTACCCCAAAACCCATGATGTGTTACTCGGTAAGATCGATAGGGCTGTTATTCCATATGTCACTCCCCACAAATTTCTCGGCGTAACGATTGATCGAGATCTCTCGTGGTCAAAACATGACTCTGCACTAACAAGAAAATTACAAAGTTCCTCCTGTCCTTCAGCATATGGCAGGGAAATCATAAGCCCATCGGTTTCATCGCTGTTGCGCCTTTACCAGGCGCTCTTTATTGGTTGATGATGATGTTTGGATTTTTATGGCGCAAGGACGACTGAGGGCAAAGAGTGCCAAAGGATAGTTAGTTTATTTGATTGAAGAAACAACTAAAAATTACGCCATCTTCCCGCGCGGAACCCTGATGAGGATGCGAAGCATCATGGGGGTTTCGTGTAATTCCATTGTGTTGCCGTTTTCAAGGACCGGCCAAACTGAAGCTACTGATTTGATGTCCTTCAGATTTGCAGCCGCCATATCTCAGACGTGCCTCTATGGGTTGTACCTGCTTTACGGGTGCGGTCGTCGATTCCTGGAATCGGCAAAAATCTCACATGTCGTCTTCGTCTTTAAGACAACTTTCACTATTTTATATCAGTGGAATGTACAGGGAGGCGTCGCATGTTTTCGTTGGCGATTCGGTCATGACGTCTTCGTCTACAACGACAGTGGTTATGCCTCGGAAGGAAGTGATACAAAGTTTCAAGATTGCTAACAGGGTGTCGTCTACCGCACCTGAACTGTAAGGTTTACGCGAAGCGCTCCGCATCATTTTTTGTGAAAGGCCGCAGCAGTGGACTATCTTTATTGACTGAAAACCAGCGCTGTTGGTAGTGAGGTAACCTATGAAGCATGGCGCATATGACCAGCTGACCACTGATGTGGCTATCCTATTCAAATAGTCGTGTGAAAAGGGCTGCATGGTGGTGCTTTAGTTGGATACCAAGTTACAGTGGCATCACTGGAAATGAGTTGGCGGATGCAGAAGCACAGCAGGCACACCACAATAGAACTCGCCTGGTTCTACCCATCACAAGCCGAGATACTAACGCAACACTCTACCCAGCACGTAAAGAAGCTGTAACCTTGCATTCGCCTAACCCACAAAATCGATACGAACGGCTCCAAAGGATGGATCCCGAGGAAAAGTTCTGGCTCACCCATGCTACTCGACATCGCAGAAGTCAAGAGACCTTGCTATACATGCTCCGAGTTGGAGTAGCATTGACTATAAAGTATTTCCACACAACCAAACGCGAGGTCTCTCCGGACTGCTGGCTGTGTAGTTGTCCAGAGACTATCGAACATTTGCTTAGCGTCTGCTCAAGGTGCACTGGTGAGCGAAAGAACCTTGAGGCAGCATAACTACGCTTGGACACTCGCCCTTTGTCCGAACCAAATATTTTGGGCACGTGGGCTGACAACAGGAAGCAAAGCCTAGCTGTTAAAGCCCTGCTTATATTCCTTAGTGACTCCTCTCTGGAGTCTCGGCTCTAGGTGGCAAAATTTAACAAACTGCGCAACAATATCTTACATAATTATGTGCTGAAAAGTGGACTATGATATCTGATTCAGCGCCATTGCATGTGAGACGTTCATTGGTCTTACTGCATGTACATATTCATAAGTCAATTCCACTGTCATTTTTCATACCTTACATATTGATTCTTTCTCTTTTTGTGCCCCGTACTCTCGCCCCAATGGGAAGTAGCAGGCCCGAGATCAGTTTCGCAGGCCGGTCTCTTCTCTTTTTCAATAAAGATTTACTCTCTCCTAAAAGGTTGAAAATATGTTGCCAAACAAACACCTCCGGCTGAATTTTTCAAATTACTCCTAAAATTTTAGAATCGCTCTTAATCAGCGAACCGCGTCGGCCCGAATAGGGCTCAGAAATTGTCAGCTGAGGTGTTCGGAGTGCTAATCGAACACCTACGAGATATGCTTGCTGCTAGGCAAGATACCGATATTGCAACTGAATATGCGATTTCAGCATATTCACAGCATGTTTACAAGAAGTATTCAGAACATTGGATTGGGAACAGGTGGCAATAAGGGTTAATGGACAATACCTCAGTAACCTCAGATTTGCTGATGACGTTGCCTTGCTAAGTAACTCGGGGGACGAGATGCAAAGCATGCTTACCGCACTGGACAAACAGAGTAGAACCGTGGGCCTGAAAATTAGTATGCAGAAAACTAAAGTAATTATCAATAACCTCCGGACAGCGCAGTGGTTTGAGATAGGTGGCGAGGCAGCGGAAGTGGTAAGACAATATATCTACTTAGGCCAAGTTGTGACCCCAGATCCCAACCATGAGGCAGAAATAATTAGAGGGACAAGAATGGGCTGGAATGCATTCGGCAGGCATTCTCAAATAATGATTGGCAGCCTACCATTTTACCCGAAGAAGAAAGTGTATTACAGCTGCATCTTACCTGTACTCACGTACGGGGCAGATACTTGGAGGCTCACTAAGAGGGTTCAACTTAAATTGAGGTGACTCAGCGAGCAATGGAACGGAAGATGATAGGTGTAACATTAAGGGACAAGACGAGAGCGGAGTGAGTCAGGGGACAAACGCGTGTTAAGGAAATATTAGTAGAAATTAGGAAGAAGAAATGGACGTGGGCAGGGCATGTAATGCGAAAGCAAGATAACCGTTGGTCATTAAGGGTAACAGAGTGGATCCCTAGAGAAGGCAAGCGTGGCAGGGGGCGGCCGAAAGTTAGATGGGCAGATGAGATGAACGAGTTTGCGGGGATAAATTGGTCGCAGTTAGCACAGAACCGGGATAATTGGAGATTAAGGGGAGAGGACTTTGCCCTGCAGTGGGCGTAGATAGGCTGGTGATGACGATGATGATGAACACGGCGGCGACGGCGCAGCGGAAAGGCGTCCGACAGACATTGCCCGCAATTGTGATGTAGTAAATATTACCGGCGAGGACGGCTTTTTTTAAAATACACTACTTGATATCTTCGATATCGGTGATTTAAAATAGCAAATGTAGAGATAGGTAGTCGTGTTAGCCTTCAAAATATACGGGCAGTTTTGCACGCCACATACTGGCCCTTACCGCGATGGGTGCGAGAAAGGTAAAATTATTACTCCGTTAGCAGCCGATCTGATTTATGTGAAACTAACACCATCCCCAACGTTTCCGTCTTTTTCATGCATACTGTACTTCATACAGACGCCTCGGTGGAGGAAGACAGGGCGGCCCCAAACCTAAAGAGCGCTTTCTCCTGTATTATCCTCTAAATGAGGCAGAGCACGCTTTGCAGGCAGAAATGTTGGGATTAACAGTTAGAGGAAAACTAGCCCAAGTTCACCCAGGCTTCTCCCGTTTACTCCCCAAGTTGTAATCCTCAAACAACTTGAAAGTGTAGCAGTATTCATGGAGTAGCAGAAGGTGCCATTCAGAGGAATCCGCCAAGGAGATTGCTGCAACTGTGTAACAGCTTCTACAAACCGCTCGGTTACTTGCCAGGTCCCCTTCAAGTTGTTTCCAACAGAATGAAACAGAATAGCAAGTACTCGCGCCTGGACTGATCTTAGCTGTTCTATTTCTTTGCATTTTAGCATCAAGTGACGCAAATGTTGTGCTAAGAGAGCGAACAGACTATTTTCTAAAGTTCATAACTGAACAATCTCGGACATTTTGTATGTATGCTTCTAAAAAAAGTGTTAATTTAGTATTAACGCCCATAGAGGGCGCTGTAGTGGAGGACTCCCTCTTAGGTTAATCTATCAAGGGATCTTTAAAGTGCGCCTAAATCTCGACACATGGGTGTTTTTCAAGCGAAGCTTGTATTGACTGACTTGCGCCGTCGGTGGTGGCGTGCGCCGAAGCGCCCTGCGGCCAAGCCAACTTTATCCACGTGCTCTGATGACGACGATCACGATGGTGATGTTTGTGTTGGGTCCTTGGACGTGCTTGGCATGTACCCACTCGGGAGGAAGGGGGAGGGGGGTCGGCAAGTGATGAAATGTTGACTGCGCCCTTGTTGAAGCTTACAAATTAATTTATGGACTGAAACCCTCCCGAGGATTCCTCTTCCAGGGCGTAGCTCTCGCTCGCCGTTCGTAGCTGGCACGGACACGCCCGCACAAGTGTCGCTCTATATCAAGCCACAATCTGATCTAATCAGCGTCGTCGTTCGCATCCCGCCACATAGCAGGTGCGGTCTCTCACTCACGCCGGGCAGTTCACCTTCTCGCGGGGTATGGGTAGGCCGGCAGCCATTGAAAAACGTAAACGAGCCCGATAATAGCAGAAGAACCATCTACAATAACGTATACCAAACATTTGCGGTCGGGTAAGTTTTGTTTTGGTCAATCGATTTTTCCGCGCTTTTGTTTCGCTCAATTCCTTTATATTTGAGAAGTGTTTTCGTTGTCGTTTTGCGATCAATGCGTTTCGAGTTAGGACGTTTTTGTTGCAACTAAGGTCAAGCGTCACGTGCACGCCTGTTTCTGCAGAGCAGGGGTTATAATTTTGGTCTGTGGCCCCCCACCAGAAAAACGGCCGCCGCGGCCGGGAATCAATCCCGGGCCTCGCATCCTCAGTCTTAGAAGGGTTCAACCACTGTGCTACTTTGGCGGGTGCAGAATACTTCTGTCATGCGAGTAAACTTATACATCAAAAATACATGTTCTTACTAGACTCCGGTTAAGACGAACGCGGTTAGACGAACCCCACGGTTAAGACGAACAACACTCGTGCTCTCTTGTAACGCCCGCAATGAAAAATACCTCCGCTTAATATAAATGTCTGATAATACTAACAAATTTTCACGGTTCCTTCGAGTTCTCCTTAATGGAGCCTACTGTTGCTGCGAAAATAATTATAATTTCTTGTTTTCTTCGAAATCCGCGCGAGAACTGAATCTTTTCCCACTACAACAACGAGCACAGGAAAAGGCGGGAGTATCAGAAGTGCACCGTTTTTTCAACAAAGCGCTGTTTCTTAACCAATTAATGGTTTCTTATACCCTCGCAAAAAAAACGTTTCTGATTCGCCTTTATTGGCCTTTGCCACGGCGAATGTGCCACGCTCAAATCATTCCAGCACTGTTTCTCTATTGTTTGTTTTGTTTCTGGCACATTAATTCCAGCGCCACTCCCGTCTACTTTCTGTTGTGTGTTGTCTTCCCGGCGCTAACCTTGCTTGTTCGAAATGACCAAATTAGCCCATGTGCCATCATTATTAATTTAGCGCACACCTAAAAGGACCACCAACGTATTTTGTAAAAAGTAATGCGGTGCGTGCTAACGAATGAAGGAGTTCCAAGAAAGCGCTTCAGTAATAGCTTGACCAACGTAGCTACGTCGAGCTTAGCAGTTCAGCAAAGAAGAGAAAAAAGGATGTCCACATGGGCAAGAAAACACCCAAATGTTTTTTTTTTTTAAAGGAATAAGCAATTCCCTGAACAGCAGTTTCAGCTGACTTGGATATAAATTTGGATATGAGTTGAACATGAAGCTGAGATATGTTTCTGCTTATTGTCACGAGTAAATTTAAATAAATGCGTTTAATGGCCGAATCTGTGCCGACAGAGAACCCAGCATTCTACGAAGCCCAACCACTCAGAAGGAGGGCAGAAGACTAGTCTCGGTCTTAGGCTTTCTCTTATTTCCTGTCTTCTTATTTCCTGTCTTATTCCAAGGCACTGTGGCGCATACCCACAGAGCAAGAATTATCGAGGAGGCGCAACAGGGCTTGCTCTGGCGGCGCGATGAAGTCACGGCGCCGGGCACGGCACCGACACGTTCTCTGTCGCGAGGCGCCAAAGGGAAAACGCGCGCGGCACGCTTTTCGAAAAGGCTCGCCGGTTCAAGCTCAGTCAGTGCATAGCCGGCTGCGTCATGGGCAGGTGACGCCGACGAACCTCTCACGGGACTAGACTTTCATTGGAGCCGGTTTGCGACGGAAGAAACCTTCGCGTTTCAAACAAAGTGGTCGTTAGACGAAGGGGCTTTGATTTTTTTTTTAGAACGCAAAACATGTGGCTCAGAAGCTATGCCAGTAGTTCATATTTAGACTGTCATAACTTACGCGCCCTGCCTGTGCAACATTAAAAGCGCGCGCAAATCTGAGAAGCCCGCGAGAGGCGAGAGCGGCGAGAGCGGCGAGAGTGAACCCCTCGTGGCGAGAATGCGGCGCCGGCAGATGTCTGCTCCGGGATTCCTTCTAGTACTTCGTTTCAAGCGCGGAACGGCTTCCAACTAGGGTCGTATTTATTAATAACTGCTGCTAAAATGTCCAGCACTTCTGTATATTTATTTTAGAGAAAGAAATCTGGCAATTTTTACAGTATATTTCATGATATTACGTTTTTTGTGCGTCGCGTCCGTAGAAAAACATGTAATCTGTTGTCTATCCGATTGCGCCATTCCGACACTGTTGTGCTGCCGCGCAAGCTGCATTTCTTCCTCGCCAGAAAGTGACATCAACGCGCCGCCCGCCCGCACTGTCCAAGCCCAGCGGACACCCCTCCTCAAATACTTCTTTCTCCGTTGTTACGAATCGGCCAGCGCCACGTGTTTTCCCGCATCAGCGACCACGTGGGAATCGACCATGTGCGCCCGCGTGTCGGTGAATCGTACTTTCGTGTCTCGACATGCCGGGTCAATCACCTCGCTTTGCAAACGTGCTTCCGGCAGCTGCCAGCGCCACACCCTTCAGGCACCTGCTTGACCTCCCCAACTTAGACGTTTCGCTATCAGCACGATCAGAGTTGATAGCGCGACCCCGGCACCTTTCAAGGACACTCTCCCCCCTCTCTCGGACGCCACAAGGGGCGAAGATGACTCGCGATCTTGGAAAGACTGTGCGTGTGTGTGTGTCTATGATTTCGTGGCGTGTTACTCTTGGGGGCGTTTTTTGGGTATAAATAGAGGCAGCACAAACGTTGAAAATCATTCCTGTCGGAGCAGCGAATCCATGCAGTCGCTCTGCTCGTGTCCTGTATTGTAACCTCGCCCGTCGGGGCATTGTATGTTTTTTTTGGCTTCGGCTCACCTCTCGCTATGGAGTAAACAGTTACGTTATCCTACTGCTCTGGAATTCTTCACGGCTGCAACACCGGCTGGCCGCTCGCACCATACACGCTACCCATCGTATGTTGGAGGCCACGGAGAAAGGATCGGGTGCCCCCGCTCGGTCGCAACAACTGGTTGGCAGCGGTCGGATGACAACTTCGTGACACCTGGAGCCAGCGGTGCGAGACCCAACACCACGGACGTCAAGGCGGCTTCGGACTTCGCAGAATTCACGGCGGTCAAGGGTGAGTGCGGAACTTTTCTTCACTGAGTTTTACCAGGCTTCTCAGGATAGCTGGTAGGGCGTCTGTTTTTGTCGCGTGGGTTATTCGCGCAAAACCATTTTTTTTGGAACAGTGGGAAAGCAGTACTCTAGACCGGCCATGAATTTGAAAGCGTTGAAAAAACCGCAGTTGTTGGAGCTTGCAAAAGAGTTGCGCTTGGATGTTACAGACGCGCTGAGAAAGCCAGAGCTAATAGAGGCTATACTCGCTGTTGGGGCTGACGATGACGAGCTGTCCGAGTGCATTGAGACGATCAATGGCAGGGAGACCGCTAAACGTCAGGCTGCAGAGGCTGTGCGCCAGCGTGAAGAACGCGAGGAAAGAAAGCGAGAACAGGAACGCGAAGATAGAAAGCGAGAACAGGAGCGACAGCATGAGCTGGAAATGAAGCGTCTAGACGTCGAGGCGTCTCGAACTAGACGTCAGAGTGGCAGCAGCGTGCAGTCTGCGGCGACTGAGCGACCTACGTTGCGAATGTGTGACCTAATGCGACCCTACAAGGTAGGAGAAGACATTGGTCTTTTTTTGGTCAACTTCGAGCGTACGTGTGAGAGGGCCCAGTTTAGCCGAGACTCATGGCCGCAAAAGCTGCTTACGCTTTTGCCAGGTGAGGCATCCGACGTGATGGCCCGCTTGCCAAAGGAGGAGGCGGAGGACTACCAGAAAGTCAAGTCTAGCCTCCTGCGTAAGTACAGGCTGTCGGCAGAGGCGTTTCGCCAGAAGTTCCGGGAAGCCGAGAAAGCTAGAGGCGAGTCGTACTCGGAGTTCGCCTACAAGCTGAAGGCAAATATGGAAGAGTGGCTCAAAGAGGCAGAAGCTTTCGGAGAGCATGACAAGGTAGTTGAGTGCTTCGGTCTTGAGCAGTTTTACCGCCGTCTACCCGAGAACCTGAGACTCTGGGTGCAAGATAGGCCAGGGGTAAGTACTGTGGATCAGGCAGCTCAGCTAGCCGACGAGTTCGTCGCACGTCGAGGTGCGCAGGGGCCGAAAGACGGCCAAAAAGAGTTCAGGCCGAGGCCTGATAAGCCAGGGCCGAAAGGCAGAGCTCCCCGGGATGACGGTGGGGCAAGCGAAGTCGTTCTCGTGGATAGAGAAACTGGCCACGATAACGAAGATAGAGCAGCAGACGCTGCGGAGCAGCGCAGAAAGAAAGCTTTCGAAGCGCGCAGACAGGCTGCGTGTTACAACTGCGGCGAGACGGGACATTTCGCTGCCAGTTGTAACAAAGGAAAACTCGTCTTTCACGTACTAGACCAGAGTGAGGACAGCAGGCAGTTTCTAGAGCCGTACGTACGGGAGCTAGTCGTCAATGGTAAACCGTGCCGAGTTCTTCGTGACTCCGCGGCGACGGTAGACATGGTCCACCCTTCGTACGTTGAACAGGATCAGCTAACAGGGCAGTGTGTTTGGGTGAAGCCAGCCGTAGGTGCACGAAACGTTCGTCTGCCGATTGCTAAGGTCAGCATCGGAGGTCCGTTTGGTGAACTTGTGACGCAGGCAGCAGTATCCCCACAACTACTTTCGGAGTACAAGTACCTATTCTCGAACAGGTCGGATCAGCTGTTAAGGGAAAAGGGGTACCATTTTGAGAAACTGCCGAGGAAAGAACCAGCGGGGCTCGCTGCGAAGAGCTCGGGTAACGTTAGGGTCGCCACCTATGTGAGGAATGGCGAAACTCAGACAGAAAGCGATGATGGGGCATTTCTAGAGACTCACGACGGAGGGCAGCGTAAGTACACTGTGTGTAAGGTCCCTACGGTGAGCGGAGATGTTTCGTCGCCATGTTCAAAGTGCGCTAGATCACTGGAATCCCTGAAAACGGCTGTCGACCCGAACGCGAGCAGTTCGCGGGCAACTGAGCCGTCTTTTGAGACAGGGCAGCCTAGGTGTAGTGTGGTTCTAGCAGGAAGGAAGGAGAACGGAAACACGCTTCGGTCTTCGCGTGCCGAGGTTGTCGCTGAAAGCGCGAGGGACGACGAGGTAGTGACTGTTGGGAACTGCAAGGTGTCTAATGGGCTCGTCGTGCCCGTTTCACTCCCAGCTGATGCTCCCGTCGGTAGGCCAACATCGGCTGAGCTAGTTGAGGTTCCGGTGTCGCCTGTGGCTGAACCGAAGTCTGGAAACGACCAGCCTAGAGGAGTGAACGTAAACGCGTTCCGGCGTTTGCTTGCCAAACGCGTTAGTAAAAAGGCGAGCAACGAGGAGGTAGCAAAAACTTCAGCGCGTAATTGTGGCGCATATTTCAGTGCGAGCAAAGCCGTGAGCTCGCATCGCGCCGAGGGAACGCCGCCTAGAAGCAGTGCGCGCCTAACGTATGAACGGGGGAAAATCCCGCTCGCTCCTCCGCGCGCTCGACCTTTGTCGAACAAGACGACCGGTGTCATTTCACGCGGTCACAGCAGCGTTGAGAGAACGGCTGCAACTAAAGTGCGGTACAGAAAGGAAAAAGCTCAAGGCATTGACGAGAGCTCAAATCGCAGCTCTCGGCGCGAGAAGTGGCCTGTTGACGCCTGACTTTCTCAAATTTCTTTGTTTTTCCTGAAGCAGGTTTCGCCCTTTACGATTACGTTTTTTTTGTGTGTGGGACATTTCCAATCACGCGAAATGTCACCTTTCAGGTTTGTGCACTTGTCTAAAGTACTGCTGGGCTAAAATATAACTAGTGTAGATAGTTATTAGCGTATTTTTTTTCGCAACAAAAAGCCTGGTAGATCTTCAGTGTGGATTTGTCTTCGCACTTGCCGGCGATGCGGTTGTGTCTTCCTGTGTTGTTCTGTTGCTTGCCCGACCAATCCAGAGACGTTCTTGGGGAGCCACTTCTCGTCCAGTGATCGGCCCTGTGAGCTTCATGGCACGGTGTCGTACAGCCCAGGCCTGGAGTCGAGCGTCTGCTGAGCACTTCCCTGCGAAAGCATCCCTCCGGACAACGGTTGAAGACCCTTATCCATCGGGATCTCGGACCCCCGGCGGAGAAGCTGTTACGAATCGGCCAGCGCCACGTGTTTTCCCGCATCAGCGACCACGTGGGAATCGACCATGTGCGCCCGCGTGTCGGTGAATCGTACTTTCGTGTCTCGACATGCCGGGTCAATCACCTCGCTTTGCAAACGTGCTTCCGGCAGCTGCCAGCGCCACACCCTTCAGGCACCTGCTTGACCTCCCCAACTTAGACGTTTCGCTATCAGCACGATCAGAGTTGATAGCGCGACCCCGGCACCTTTCAAGGACACTCTCCCCCCTCTCTCGGACGCCACAAGGGGCGAAGATGACTCGCGATCTTGGAAAGACTGTGCGTGTGTGTGTGTCTATGATTTCGTGGCGTGTTACTCTTGGGGGCGTTTTTTGGGTATAAATAGAGGCAGCACAAACGTTGAAAATCATTCCTGTCGGAGCAGCGAATCCATGCAGTCGCTCTGCTCGTGTCCTGTATTGTAACCTCGCCCGTCGGGGCATTGTATGTTTTTTTTGGCTTCGGCTCACCTCTCGCTATGGAGTAAACAGTTACGTTATCCTACTGCTCTGGAATTCTTCACGGCTGCAACACCGGCTGGCCGCTCGCACCATACACGCTACCCATCGTATGTTGGAGGCCACGGAGAAAGGATCGGGTGCCCCCGCTCGGTCGCAACACCGTGCACATACCCAAACAGCAAGATGGCAATAAGGAAACCACAATGCACCATTTGCCAATGAATTTACACAATAACATCACTGCGGCAATATGACTCGCGGGATTGTCCTTGCCTTTTTAGGAAACAAATTGAACTGAACTCCGAAAAAGACATTGACCCTTCTTCCGATTTTTTACGCTCCTGAACTCAGTGCCAGTCCCAAACGCTATCCCCCAAAACGTCCGCAACTGGCTTACGCTTTCCGTCCAAGGGTTACCTGACAGTTTCGACTTCGCCCTTAGACAACCACTTGAAACCTCTGCCGATAGACTGGTTGGAAAATTAAAGCACATGTTTACTCACAGAACAAGGTAAAAATAGAGTGAGAGGGAGGTAAGAGAGTTTTTACTCATTTGCGCGAAAGGGGGAACAAACATTTTCCTTAACGGTGCTGTAGATTCGCGGCGGCCTATTTTCATTTCGAGACCAAGACAGGCGCAGAATGCATAATAAATGGGCAGTGCGCCCAAGCAGGAAATCAAGCTGCCCGCCTCTGGAACCCAATTCATTCCCACGTCTTTTCTATTCACTTCATCTGCATGAATAATAATTTGCATTTGAAAAGTTTCGAGACCATGAAAAAGGTATTAATATAAATATTCTAGATGAGAGAATTTCGCCAGTGTTTTCTCGGTTGAACATTTACTTGCGACCGAAATGTCGCAATTCACTGATAACGGTACAATTCACATTAGACTGTACAATACTGTATATAGTAAAGTAACGTTCGACAAAGGAGAAATATAAAAGCCTGCTATGCAACAAAATTAAGCTCCTTCGTGTGTTTCAGTATCCTGCTTCTGTACACTCTAAGTCATCATTCTTAGTTCCTAACGGCTGCAACCACGACGCAAACATTGAGGGCGATTTTCGTGTTTGGTTCACTTTCATTTCATTTCAGGGCAGTTACAGAAAGGGATTGCTGACTGCGGACTTGAAGTGTGCAGCGTCGCACTTCAAGTCCGCAGTCGCACTTCTTCAAAAACTTCAAAGCGAAACTCATTCTTACTGAAAACGAACAAAACGACGACCATGGTGTTGACGACGATGATGGTTGGGGAGCTGTTAGGTCGTTAAACTGCCACTTACTTCTTTTATACTCAAATCATGGTTATGGTCATTGTAGAGTGCAGAATTAGCTCCTATATATGGTACGTTGTGGTGTTTTGTAGCGTAGGGAAAAATATAACGAGCCCCGAAGTCAACCCCTTAAAAAACCTCTCCGCAGCTAGTAATGAAGCTCGACATCCACGATTTGAATAAAGTACAATACGCGTGTATTTTATACACAAAACACCGCATAATTACCTAGCCAGTTTTAGAAAGCCAGTGACAGCCGCGTTTAATCACCAGATGTTATAATTACATTTATATTAGAATTTTGCCAGCAGAGCAAGAGTCGGGGTGAAAAGGAGGTACTAGTGCGTAAAGATATGCGTGGAGCTACAGAGTTCTCATTTTTGATAGTTATTTCCATGTACGCGCGTGCCATTTTAGCTAGCGTGCCAAAATGAGCCTGCAATTAGCGTACTTTGTATATTTTTCCCTTTTTTTGCTCTGAAGGTGCAGTGTATGCCTGTCTTTGGTAGATCTGCGGCCTCTTTTCCCTCCATGCTGCGAACGTGTTTTTCAGACTTTACGTTTTGACACGCCTAATTACGGGTGATTATGTTGAAATTTTTAATCCAGTTCGATCATCATCTACCCAGCCAAGCTCAACAGTTCGTCCATATACAGAAAAACAGGTAAGACACTTTTTTATTTCAACGAATTTGTCTTTCGGTTTTTTTTGCTTTTTGTATCAGTGCTAGTCGCTTGCCTGCGTTTATGCACTTTCAAAGCTCAGAGTATGAAGGAAAAAGAAAACCCACACCCTGGAAATGTCAACAAAATTTTAGATATCTGCAAGGCTTACCTGGATGCACCAAAGCACGAACGGACGCTCCACCCAAAATATGGCGTCCCTGAAAAATGGTGAGAAAAAATGTAACGAATCAAGGCATTAGAGTAGTCTTCAGTTGTGATAATTGTAAATACACTTTGATACAAAAAAGCGAATTGTCGGGGCCACATTTGTACCCCCTTGAAAGTTCGGAGGTCTGGGTTCGGGGATGCTTGCGCCAAGCGGCGGGTGTCAGTAAAAAATGTTCACGTGATCGAAAAACTAAACTGTTCTCTGCTTTCACTCATACGTGCCCATTTTGGTCCAATCAGTTGGGAATGTAACGATATCAGCGTTACCTTATCCTGGGAATGATTTTATACCCGAGAGTCTTCAAATACATAGGCAAAAAAAGTCTCCCAGCCACTTTGTGGCTCGCGAGTGTTACAGCCGTTCTCCGGATACGTGGGGAAGGTAAGAAGCTTTTCACTACTTTTTCCGCAAAAACAAAGTTCAGAATAAAAAGAAATTTCCGTGCAAAACAACTCTGTCAGCCTGCGCAACAACCTATTTGCATGTCAAGAACCCAGGGCCAGACTGCATAGCAAATGGGCTGCCTGCCCAAGCAGGAAATCAAGGTGCCACCGATGGGAACGCAATTCCCGCTCACGCCTTTTCTATTCAACTCTTTTGCGTTAGTAATAATCCGCATTTGACAAGATTTTGAGCACACAAAAAGGTTGTCCTTATGAGATGCTCGGCCGCTCTTATTTCAGCCATAAAAGCGTTCCGCGGTCGAGAAGGGCCAGATGGTAGATGACGAAATGTCTACGGCATATTGTTTGCTGCAAAAAAACAATGGCGAGTTGGGGGCTACTGGGCGTATATTCATGATGTTTAAAACATCGCAAGATAGACAAGGACAAAAGAAGAAATGACGACGGAACAGCGCTGGGCCGTCGTGGTGAAAGAGCTCGCATGCTATCAATTGGGCGACTCCACCCCCAGAGACTGACATGATACCAGTAATCTATTCTACGTCGTATTTAAAAATGCCCTTTTAAATTAGTAAAAATGCCACCTTCGAACACAAAAAAAAAATCCTCGTCACGCAAAAATAATTCTATGATGAACATTAATAGATTGAGAGACTTTCATTTCATAGAAATTCGGCCGCCTGATGGTCTACAGGACACATGGTTTTGCATAGTTCAAAGCAACCTTGCAGAGCTGCAAGGTTGCTTTGAACTATCACAGCCACGAAGGAAACAGTGAAAGTTATAGGCATAGCTCTATGGCTATAACTTTCACTGTTTCCTTCGTGGCTGTGATACTTTCCAAAGCGATAGTTACCGCGAGACAAAGTGGCACTGCGAGATTTGCTTACCAGAGCCGATAGCAGCTCTAGTCCCTGCATTGCTTCTACTGCGATTTTCTTTAAAGTGGCTATCGAATGAGTTTATTGTTGCAACAGGAAGAAAGCCGACCAATACGCCGACACCCGCAGCGATATAGCGGGCGTCGCGACCCTCAAGCACTTAAGGGCTACTTATATTTTTAACGGCACTGACTAAAAGATAAGAATCTTTGGAACGAGTTTCCAATTTATCTAGTGGTTGTATAGCAGTAATATTTGGCTCGAGTATTTTGCGGGCACCTCACTTAAAGATAACACGCGCTTATTGACCACGTTGTAAAACAATTTCAGGACTGAACCAACGGCTGCAGGGCTCCTTTAATAGGAGTTTAAGGGAGTGGTGTCCTAGAGGGATTTTTTTCAGGTACAAACTTATGTGGCCCATCGGTGTGACTTTAAAAAAGCCACAAAAGAAGACAACAGCGTCGCAGATTATTCGTTCCTCGTAACTGCGATTCAAAGAAAATTGGGCATCGAATGCATGGACTGACCATACGGCCCGTGAGTCGCAAACCGAGATGGGGTACCAAGGCCGCGGGTTCCTGCCTCCAAACTACCCGGGATTCATAGGAGCAGGAGGCTTCGTATGGGACCTCTTGGCCGCCACCGTAGAAACTGGGAAAAGGGGGAGTTCGCCCAAGCGTCCATTCGGTGTGAGCTGTCGCTGATGGGGCGTGCCCAGAAGGCTCGGAATTGGCATCGCCATGTGCTGCCCGCTATGACGTCATCATTTATTACTCGGCTACGAGGATCAATAGCGAAATGTTTAATTTTAAATGGATTTCTTGATCCACCTGAAAATCGGAGGACAGGGTAAAAACGTTGTCGACAGAAAACCAAGCTTTGTAATTCTACGGGATCGTCTTGCATTTATTTCATAAACATGTGGATATATTTGTTTAAGGGCTGCATTAAGTAGGCCAAAATTACACTCGACGGGGTCTAATTCTGAGAGGAGAAAGTACTACTTAATTTTTTTTAAATCACATTACCCAGATGAATGCGCGCGGGGGCAGGCGGTCAGACAGGCCTCGAACTGTTTAGACGCAAAAATTTATGCCAGGGAGTTAGTGAACATTTGATCTGTATAGCTTCATTAGTTCGAAATTATATACTTTGTTCTTAAGCGACATATGTAGCAAGAATTTATAATGGTCTTGCCTAAACATGGAAAAGAAAGGCGAACGTATGCTTATTTTTGCTCTAAACCCTTCAGTCGAGCAAGGAAGAAATGGCTGGTTGGAGCTACAAACAGGCAGTACTGCCAGAAAGGTTCATGCACCGCTATTCTCCCGCCTCTGCAACGGGGTCGCCTGCTCGTCCGAGTTTGCGTTTTGCGCAACTGCCGAAGTCCCACTAGTGAGCGGTGCCAGTGACGTAGAAACCAATCGAGGGTATAGTCGGCTCGAGTATACGGTCGCCTCGACCGACGTCTAAGCGCAGCGTTGAGCCCGAAAGTACCGCCAGCTCTTGGATAACAGGGAGCGGACGTTGAGTGGGAACGCGTACCAGTTGATGGCGCCATTTCGCACGGCCTCGTCGGTGAAACGGGAGCGGTTCTCGAGGGGTAAAGGGCACTGGTAGCACGTGGCGAACCGGGGTCCTCTGTCCAACGCCACTCGGCCCACGTACAGCAGGCAGGCCACGATCTTCACCACGAGTCGGATCACTCGGATACGAAGGCCTGCGGGCAACGGAGAACAAAGGCATGGAAGGCGGGAAAGACTTGAGCGCGTTTTTTCAGCACTGGAGCCTAATAGGTAACATCAGAAGCTTGGGTCGTAAGAATACGGGCTCCGGGCGTAATGCCACGCAAACCATGCTGACAGGAACGAATAATGTAAGTACCCTAAAAGACAAAACGAGGACACACCTAAGAATTGACGGCAAATATTTGCGAATCGCAGCCACATAAGACAGCAGTAACAAAGGTTAAAGAAAAGGCGACTGTGTAGCTGCTTAAAAAAGGGCAAAAACGAAGCGCAGGTAGTGTTTTGCGGGCAGTGCCTCTGTTAATGCGATATGACTTACTATTTATTGATTGTAAGGTTTAACGCGCCGACGCAACGCAGACGATGAGGCGCGCCGTAGTGGAGGGTTCCGGATTAATTTTAACCACCTGGGGATCATTAACGTGCGCCGAAATCTCGTACACACGGGCATTTTTGCTTTTCGCCTCCATCAGAAAAGCGGCCGCCGCGGCCGGGAACCGAACCCGCGACCTCGTGCTCAGCAGCGCAACGCCTTAGCCACTGAGCCCCCGCGGTGGGTTATGACTTACTTTTAACTTCCGAGCTGTACCCATGCTTCGGCAAAACATTATGCAACTGCCAGCTGCACAATAATAAATAATGGAAATAAAGGAAAATTTTCAGCAATGCCCCTACCACCCATTCGAACTCCGTCCTTTTCACCCTCCTTGCAGCAGTGGGAGTGCGGGCTGACCAGCTGAGGCTAATCTTGTGTCTTGAGCAAGGCTCGCGGCTTTCCGGACTAGGAAGGCCACCCACAGCGCCACCTACCGATCCAACAGACGTTTATCCTCAACAGCGAGAACAACACCGTTCACGCCAGCTTACCATTATTCCGCAATAAAACTTGTATCAAAGTAAACAATGGTTTATCGCAGGAAATGGTCACTCCCTGGTGCACGGGGTCGTAAAAAGATTAAAATTATTAGCACATCCATAGTGCCAGCTTCCGAGCCTCAGATCGCAAGCCATGCAGAAATCCGCGTGTAGTGGTGGTGGTAAAACATTTATTCAAGAAATTTGTGCTTGAAGGCGGGAAAAGCCCTCATTCCAGGGCCCCACCGGCGGCTGCGGTCCTGCGTGCCCGGTCTACCAGCTGTCGCTGGTCTTCAGGGTCCGAACTGCACAGCGCGGCCTTCCACTGCTCGAGGGTGGGGGTGCGAATAATGGGGGCTGCTGGTGTGTTCTGGCAAGCCCAAGTGGTGACGCCCCTCGTGTAAAAGAAAACGCAAAAACACACAATGCGCGCTAATATGCATCACCTTTTTGTTTCATGTACATACAGTCACAAAAAGCTTGAAAAAAGAAATAGTCGAATTCAGATTCTTTTTCTTCCAATATTTAGCGACCACGCCAGCCAAAGTGAAGTTATTTTTAACGGGACACAAATAAGTACTGTATAGGTAATTTGTGCTCATCGTTCCCTGCCTCGAAGCACCCTAACAGCCACCTTTGAATGCCACAGCCAGGATATTAAAAGCCAGAATACTGACGCAAAAGCATGGGAGCGTTACCCATTCATGTTATGATAAAGTACTTTCATTTAAGCCCCGGTTAAATACAGCAGAACCGCTCGCAACGGTAAGACCATAAATAGCTGTAGCGCATATTCTATACCGAGCCCGATACAATTGATCATAAATCATTTTTTTCTCTCCCCCACGTACAATTAGGAAAATTATTCATGAAACTGGTTCAGGAAAATGGTATTCTTATAACGTCGACGCTGCTGAAGAGTTGAAATACGGTACTAGAGTACCTTGTATGAATATTTTGTCTGGATTGGGAAGCATTTTACATGGCTGAGGTCATATTTTTCGGCACCAAAAGGGACTGTGAAAGGTTATCACGGCAGAATACAAATGTTGCCAATTTCAATGGCAACTGCATATCAATGAAGATATCAACTAAAATCGACGCGATAGAGAAGTGACAGAAAAAAAAAAACAAAAGGAAGAGAAGTGACTCCCCAGCTCATTTTCCGCACTTCTCCAGTGAAACCGCAGGGTAAAATTCGCACTTTTGACGGATGGCGCCGTGCACTTACAATTTGCACTGATTGGGTTGGAAATTCAAAATAATGCAATACTGTGACGTCAACGCGATCAACAAACGAATGGAGTGCATACATGCATGAAATATTGGCATGATTCGGAGGCAAAAGCAGCCAGTGTCGAGGATGTTGCGCCATCCCTGCGGCAGCAAGCCGGCATGTCAAATCGGACTCGCATCGGTTCGCATTGGTGCGACAAGTTATGGTAACTTTACGCCTGCCCGCGGATATCCTCAGGGATCGGCAATCTCACCCTTTCTTTATAATATTAGTATGTTTCTGCTTGCCTGACATCTCGGATCTATGCCTGACATACACTTTCTGATGTACGCGGACGACATTGCAGTGCGCAATTATCCACTCGGACGTGACTGGGCAAACCGCGTGCCTCCAACAAGCCTTGTTTCACAAGCAGAAATGGTGGGAATACTCTGGACCGACACCTTCCATCGAAAAGACAGCTATTCTGTCTGTGGCCAGTGCTTGGGGCCGTCGCCGTCTGGAGGTGTCTCCGATCGCGTTACAGCTCTGCGGCCGACTTGTGCGCACTGCCACCTCACTTCGCGTGCTGGGATTAGAAATGTGCACGTCGGTCATCATCTATATGGCTACGTTCGCTCACCAAAAAGCGCGACAGATGCTCCACTTCATCCGACGCATCTCGCAGTAGTTGGGTGGCTCCTGTTCCAAAATGGCCTGCCTATAGGCCTCCTGCGCTGGAGTTTTGGCGACATGCAGCGCCCCTAGCGGCCGACGCCTCTGGGTAGTACAAAAGCAGACGACCCTCGCCGCCCTCAATGTGTTTTCAATTACAAGCCAGAGTGAAAGTTGGTTGTGGCGCTTTGCGGCGTGTTTAAATGACTGCATATTGTATGAAATAGAACCTTAAAGTAGCTGCAGAGGCTAAACAAAATAATATCTGCTAAATGAAGCCGATTTGTCGGCTTTCTTTTGAGCGAGCTGTCGCGGTGGTCGCGGCGTGGGACAGTATCGCTAGGTCGGGTGGTTTAACTGTTTGACGACAGTTACAGTTTTTTTCTTCTTGCGTGCGGTCGACAAAGGAAAGTTCACGAGTAGCATAAACACGGAACGCTGCTCATCTTAGATACTGAGGTAACTGCAAAAGGTTGTTTCATTGGGAGCTTTAACCGAACGCAAGAATTGCGCAGCCGACTCAGCTGACACTGCTGGCCTGGCACTGCCTTTGAAACGAGTGGAAATTTTGTTTCGTATTTTCGCAAACTAAATGATTCTTGCGTAACGTTTTACGCCACACGATTTACGAACGGCAGGGTACATGTATACTAGCGAGAAGGTGGGGCAATAGCGCCAATTAAATAAACAAATTAAAATCGCTACTTCTCCTCCCTCCTCTCACCTCCCGTCGACAGATAGCACGCCTGTCTCTTTATCACCGGCTTTTTTATACCTTGCCCCCAAACAATCAGTTCATCCTACCCCCTCCTAAAACATCGCGCCACAGCCATCGTAACGCGGTTTACCCACCACGCGCTCACACTACAACTTTTCAACGTTCATTTTTTGTTCATACAGCGCATGACTGGAACAATCTTCCTGCCGACATCGCCGTTATTACTGATAGCACTCGTTTTAGGTCTGCGATACAAGATTTGTGTCATGACGTGTAACCCTTATTGTTTACATCAATGCACTGTATTTTGCCTGCCTATTTTCCTGCCCACCCCTCATGTAATGCCCCAAAAGGGCCCTTGAGGTACCAATAAATAAAATATAAAATAAAAACAAATTAAGCGCTATTAATAAAGGACGCAAAACACGCACCAAATCACACGCACAGCATAACATAACACAGCCGCATACACGGCGTGGGGCCCCGAATATTTACATACGATCATCACTGACTGTGTTGGTTTGCTAGTGCAGGGGTCGTTGAATCTTAAAGGGGCACTGACACAAAAATTTTGTATCTTGTTTTTTTTTGTTGCAATAAGTAGCTAGTGACCTACTTATAACCTGTAGAAACCTCATTTGCTTCAGCGTGCGACGGTTGTTTAATTAGAGGCATTTTCAATGCGGCCAGTCGCAGTTTCGGTTTCAGCGAGTGCCGCGAAACGATGGATTTTGTGGATTTTGTGTGCAAAAAGCTGACCACGTGACCGTCGGAGGGATATCACAGAGCAGAGCCACCGTAGCACTGTCGAATCCGCATCGACGGCAGTTTCTGCGAATGCCCCCACGTACTGATCTCGTGAGGCGCTTAATTAAAAAGCGACCGTGGATGTGACACAGGCGCTGCGAGTGCAAATGCTACCGCGGCTAAAGAACGACGCGCGACGCTCGAGACGGTGGGTGGCAAGACGCGCGCTGGGAGCAGCCGCCCGGTCTGCCTACAGGTCCGCCTACAGATGTGTTCGGCTTAGCACTGCGGCGGATATTCGAGTGCCGCTCTCGTAAGCGGTGCATATGACAATTTTTAATGCAACGCGCCATCGCATCATCAACTCCATTCTCATGTAAGCCACCATGGTCGGGACTTTGGGACAATTTCGTGCAGCGGTAACAAGCTATCACTCGAGCTACCTGCGCCGGCCTGGGTCACTTCGCGGCTGTGGCCGCCGCCTGCACAGCGACCGTGCGGCTAGCTCAGTGGGCTTTTCGTGCCTCCGGCGCGTTTTCGCATCCAATGGTAATAAACAGTTATAGAAACAGAGTGCCTGGAATCGCTGTAGAACTTTGGTCGCAGCCAGCTGCCCGATTAGCTGACGAAATCACGGCGCCTCCGCCGCCAACGATCGGTCGTTCGTTCTCGAGAGCAGAAGCTCCGCCCTCCGGCCACTCCGGCCCTCCGATTGGAGCGGCGAGCCGAAAAACGCCGGCAATGCGGAAGCGGCAAACACAAACTCGTGACGTGTTTGGATGTTGTTTATTTACACTCGGATGTCGATTGCGCGTGGTCCTCTGCTGGCTGCTCGGTTGCGTTTCGCACACTTTAAAATTGATTTTAAATATGTTCTAGGCTGTATTCGCCGCTGATATTTTGCAGATGATGTATATGTGTTCTCACCAATCTATCTCCGAAGTTATCTCGCCTTCGAAATTTTGTGTCAGTGCCCCTTTAACGCCGACACGTCAGTTTTGGCTTCAAATGGAGTTAGACAGCGAGACAAGAACAGAGAATTGGCGTCCTCCAGATGAATTTGCCCCCCCCCCCCCCCAAGTTCACACTTCGCCAGAATATTGTCAAATATTATTAGAAATTCGCTGAATTTTTTCTTTTTGTACTCAAAGCCCCCTCCTCCTCCCCCCCCCCCCCCCCCCCCCCCCCCGATTTGCCGTCCAGCCCTCCGCCGTGTCGGCTGCATGGAACTCGGCCGTTGCTGACCTTCATTCTAGGCTATTAAGTGCTAACTGGGAATTTATGCTGCAAGAGCATAATTAAGTAAAGTGAGAGCAAACAAGGAAAGCGAGCGGCCTCTTAGTTCGCTCGACCACTTTGTTTTACGGCCACTAATTTCGGAATCGCAAAACGCTTCTGACGGTCGCAGCATTTTGTCACTGAGACACCCAACAAAACGGCAAGCTAACGCTTCACCATGTATTCGTAACGGCGACGCAAACGAGCACTGTTTAATGAAAGTGCACGCATAGTGTGCAGGTACGCAAAAGAGCGGCGCACCGCAGCAGGCGAGCCTGCGGTCCGCCGGACTCGCTAGCTTTTTAAAGCGCGATCATCGCCGATTGTGTCACTCTTCTTTTTTGATCGGCTGTTTTTGAGAAGTCTTTGTCACCTAGAGTATTAGTTTAAACTAGAAATTTTACTTAAAATTTCACTTCGTACGACCATCGGTAAACCTGCGAGTAGCAGACGCCGTCACGGTCCCGGCACTTTCGTCGGCGCTGTAAACGTGTTTAGCGCTGCAAAGCTTTTTCTCCTAATGCCAAGTTGATCACTGAAATAGATCGGACGCGTCGGGGATGAGCTGGTGACCACGTCGCAAAATAATCGGGAGCGTCGAGCTCATTTTGCTTCTGTCAACACGGGATCCTATGGAACCCACACAGCTTTGTACTACCCGGAAGTACTGCCCGGAAGCCGCTTGCGCAGCGCCCCCTGGGCAGCGCAGGAGGCCTATTGGTACGGTCAGTACTCCAACCTCGGGTTGTTTACCAGCCTCAATTCCAACATCTGGTCCAGGTGGATTGGGCCCACCTTGAGGCAATTAACAGAGCCGCAATGCGTACCGTTACCTGCCTCCCTTGCCACACGGCACGAAAAAAGACTGTCGAGGCAGCGCTGGATTGACTGGTGCGCCTCTCTAGGCCCATCTTCCTCAACGGCGTCTGTCTGGCGCACATTTCGCGCCAAGGAATCGGGCAGTCGCCCTCCGGATGCAGCTGCCAGCACTTGTATTGGCGGTGAGATGTTTGAGTGGCGCCCCCTGGCTATGACGTCGGCTTAGGGACTCGCGCCGCTGTCGTCTGCTACACTCCGCTTGTGAGGGGCAGCAGTGCCTGTGCTAGAAATCGCCCGCTTTGTTTCTGTAGTGCGTTGAAAAGCGTATTTCTAGTGACTCAGTTATTTTGCCAGCTTCAGACGCATCTGAAGAATTTCAAGCTGTATCCCCCCAAGTTTGCAACACACGAGGAGATAGAGAACAACTTACTTCAGAGCATCGGCCAGAAGATCGTGTGTAACTCGTCCTTTCTAGCTTATTCGCGAGAATCAGCGATCAGAGCTCCTCGATAAGTATTCAAAATGCGTAGGCTTCCCTGCAGTATTTTTTAGATGCTTATGAAGACTCAACAGTCTAATGCTACGTACCAAGCAGCGGCCACTACACGCGCATCGCACAGCAGGAAATAAAGCGGCTTTCTTCTATTTCTTTTGTTGTTGTTGTCTTGTATCAGAATAATGTTTCTTGCTTTTTTTTTCTGCCCAACGCATTAATTTTTCTGCGCCGTCACAAACGTCTTATTAGGAGGTTTTGGGATGTTTGGGAGGCTCACGAAGATCGTGTGGATATTTCATTCATGTTCTATGGCATACATTCCCTTCTTCATAAATTGGCCTTCATTACGGCATCGTGCAAGAAGGTGCATATCCGCAGCGTGCTTTGTTTATTCACATGCAAATACAATGAGAAGGTTTGTGCTACGCCACCGCGATCGCGCCCTAAACAACGTTGTTCAAAGTACTTGAAGGCGGCTTTCGTGCTCCGCATTTCTATCGTAATCATATCGTTATCATAACGAACTGACTCTCAACCCGAACAATGGTGACATGATTACGGTGTTGAAGGCATGATATACTCGCTAACTAACGCAATAAATAGTATACCTGCATATAATACAAGAATCGAAACCTAGGAATAATTCCAGGTAGCTCTTTGTTGTTTTACAACCCTTCCAGGCGCAAAGAACAAATCCTATTCTACTCGGGATGGCGTTCTATGAATTGAAGGAAGTTATTTTTACTCTCTTGTACTGGACTGAGGAGCCAGCCCACTAACCAGCTCTATTTAATTGTTAAATAAAGTTTTATCCTCCTCCTCCGACTCCTCCTCATCTTGAGTGCAGTTTTCCTATAACGCATATCCGAATATCGGGAAGATATGGCTGTGGAAAATGTACCGAAATATCCCTCCAGGTCTGAACAAACATAGTGTTACTGTATATTTAACGTATACATGACTCGTTTTGCTCAATAAACGTACATACTGGTTAGATGCGTGGTATAAAATCAGCACGCGCCTGTATACACAGTGGGTTATTTGGAACTCAACCTACAGTTTTTTCAGCCCATAGTGCATGTCGGCAAACTTTCATGCTTTGACCACGTAAAGTGATGTGACACAACACGTTCGAGCATTTGGCATGGTTGCAAAAACTGTTTTACCTTACATATGATCACCCGGAATCATAATGCCTTCTGCTAAAGCCAACAGCCCTGAAGGCCTAGAATTTGTTTTGGTCTTCCATTTTTGCTGTTGTCGGTTATTACTTAGCAGCTGACTCTTCCTTTTGTTCGAAAGATTGCTTAATTGAGAAGCTGACGCCTAGCTCCGACTCTTCGCGCTCTCCACAGGACCGGCTTCGCAAGGAATGGGGCGACGCCGGCAATGTTTCTTCCGTAGCGGTATCCAAAACTATACTTTAACTGACACCAGGAGCTAGTGTATGCGATTTTAAGCCTATTACTATGATAAAAAGTTACCCGCACGCCAATTCTGGTGCGGACAAGCATCAGACGTTGACCGAGCGCAAAAAAACAGCAGGGAGAGCGAGCCTGAGTGAAGCAGACGACAAATGCGAGAATCCCTACGCCGACGTCACGGAGGCGCGCTTCGCAGCGCCGCCTGTGTTCGCGCTCACCGCCAATTGCGTCAAACAAGGATGCGGCACAATTCGCCCCCGACGTTGCTCGGGCCTTGTTTCCTGCATTTGATGTTGTGCCAGTGGCCATGCCGTCTCCGTTTACCCTGCCGAACGATGTTGGATTACGGCCTACTCATGAAGCCGTTTTGGGAATTCAGGTACCGTTCACAGTGGCTGAATTCCTGGCAGCGATCGATCACGCTAAATAGCGGACTGCTCCAGGTCCCGACGGCATAACTTACGAGGGGTACAAGAACATCGACGACCCAGCCCTCGTGCCGCTTTTGGACTCGGTTAATCACGTGTGGCTCTCCGGTCAACTACCTGACTCTTGGCTTCGGGCGGATATCGTTCCCATTCCAAAGCCCGGGAAACCACCACATGTACTTCAGAACTTGCGCCCCATCGCCCTGACATCGACGCTGTGCAAGTTGTTAGAGCGAATGCTTGCAACACGGCTCCAGTGGTGGCTTGATACCTTCCAATGGTATCACCCAGCACAAATTGGATTCAGGCCATATCTCGGTAATGAGGACGGGTTGGAATACCTCTCATCGATGGTTTTAGTTGGAGGCCGATCCCGCCGTGTGAGATCTGTGCTCGCCATGGATATATGCAAGACGTATGACAACGTTAGTCACGCTGCCATCCTACAAGTTCTAAATGGCCTCCACCTTCCAGAAAAAGTCTCCGATTTCGTCCGTACTTCCTTCAACACCGTTCTTTTTCCATCTGAACCAACGGAGCGAGTTTCGGTCACTTTACACCAGTCCGAGGCGTACCACAAGGGTCTGTTCTGTCTCCACTTCTTTTTAACATCGTCATGTTGCCGCTAGCTTGGCACCTTAGTTCTATCCGAAATCTATATTTCCTCATGTACGCGGATGACATTACGGTGTGGTCAGTGACTCAATGCATCGAGACCTGTCACGACAAGCCGAATGCCTCCAGCAAGCACTAACAGACTGACAGAGATGGTGTGAGTATGCGGGCCTCACTCTTTCACAAGATAAGACTGCTTTACTTCCCGTTGCCAACGCTTGGGGCCGCCGCCTCCTTGCAGTGTCTCCCATTTCACTGCAACTGAATGGGAACGGCATACCCATGGTTGACCGTCTTCGGGTCCTAGGACTAGAAATATCGGCATCAGGCTCAGCAGCTCAGTGGCTCCGATCTGCTCGACAGCAAGCCGGACAGATGCTCCACCTCGTTCGCCGCATATCTCAGAAGTCTGGCAGGGCCTGCTCGACGATTGCCCGTCTCCTAGTGCGCGCCGTACTACAGCCACGGCTTTTGTATCAGGCACAGTTCCAGCACATGACGCAAGCGGACGGGGCTCGGCTTGAGGACATCAACATGGCCGCCATGCGCACCATTACTGGCCTCCCTCGCATAACACCAATTCCACCGCTACAAGCCAAAGCCCAGCTAAACACGCTAGATGAGATTATTCATCAGCGTCGTCCCGCTCACCTGCTAAAGCGTGGATATGTACCGGAGGCAGCAGCTCTCGCTGAATATATGGGCCAGGTTCCTGATACGATGCCAGCCTTTTCTGCGGCTAGACCGCCCTGGCTCTACCATCAGGTGACGAACAATAAGCCTCTGGCAAGGCTACATGTCCGAAGCTCTGGCCTTCATCAACCTCCGGATGCAGCCCTCCTTCAAGTCGGTCACAGGGCGCCTGCGACGCGGGCACGAGTCATGCAGGCTTTCGTGGACGCCGGGCCACACGGCTCCATCGTAACCACAGCCTTGGCTTGTCCCTCTCAGCCAACCTTAAACCAGTGCCGCGCCTACGGTACCCTCCGCCCTCTACCAAGCCTGTTGGCAGAACTTACTGCTATTCGGGATGGTCTCCAAGCGCTAGCATCGACAGTAACTACCGGCGTGAAACTGGAAATTTACACGGACTCAACGACAGCGATACGCGATCTACGTGGCGTTGAGCGTAGCACCAGCATTTCCGCACGTATTCACGCGATCTTGGGCATATACCCATGCCCTGTGCGGGTTTGTGGGTTCGCTGGGACATGCTTACTGCCCACATAGCAGCGGATCGCGCCTGTCGCCGTATAGACCTTCTACGGCCGCTACCATTTCTTCCGGTGTCCACCCTAGAAGAACTGCTGGTGAAAAAGGAGAACCTCAATCGCGCCACGCGTGCTTTACTTCCACCGCGTGGAACTGACCTTCCAAGTGGGTTCACTCGCTGGGAGGAGGTCGTTCTGCGGAGGCTTCGAGTTTGGGTGGCCTTATCCCCAGCAGTGACCCACGCTTGGCCTGCCCGCTATCACGCACAGTTTGCGGACACCTCTCCATTTTGTACGGTCCCTGCGTCCGAAGCCGACACGAGCCACCTTCTATGGACCTGCCCTGCCGTTCAAACCTCTCGCCTGCAATACCTCCGGGGCACAGGGCTCCATCCTGGGAGACCCCCTGATCTACAGCGGTGGATATGGGGCCCTCAGTACCGGTCTCTGTTGACATTTCTGCGTGAAACAAATGTGATGTTGTATATATAACTTTTATGCCATAAGGTAAACTCTCGCAACAAAAATTAACACCGATCCCTGCTCTTCAGGCTCAAGCTCAAGCTAACACCTTGGATGAGCTTGTCTATCAGCTTCGGTCCGCCCGCATCCATACACTGACATTTGTTGCTGAGGCAGCGGCGTTCCCTGCTCTTCAGGCTCAAGCTCAAGCTAACACCTTGGATGAGCTTGTCTATCAGCTTCGGTCCGCCCGCATCCATACACTCACATTTGTTGCTGAGGCAGCGGCGTTAGGTCGTTCACTGCCCACATCCCCAGCCTCTGTCGTTACCAGGCAACCCTGGATATACCACCAGGTGAATGACAACAGGCCACTAACGCGACTGCACAGTGGCTCCAACGGAAATACAGACAGGCTTTTTGCGGTCGCAGAAGTACTGGCGGTTTAGTCTCAACCTCAGGTTGTACAGGCATTTGTGGACGCAAGGGCCAAAGACGACGTGCTGATCACAACACTGAAATGTCCCTCTACCCAGAGGCCTGTAAAACTTGCTTCTACGAAACACGCGCGCCCTGCCATTTAAGTTGGCCGAGATTACAGCCATCCGGGACGGCTTACAAGCACTAACTCCTGCTCTTCTTCAAGCCCCTGGAAGTACTACTTTACAAATCTATACAGACTCCGCGGCAGCCATACGTGATTTACGTCGAGTAAATAACAACTCAGCTCTCTCTAGGGACATTCATGACATACTGAATACGTACCCCTGCCCTCTTTAGCTCTCGTTGGTGCGGCGAAATACGCTCCCCACAAATATTGCTGCGGATAGTGCCTGCCACCCTGCATTCGTTCAACGACCATTGCCATTACTGACAATAGATGCCCCAGAACAATTTATCCAACAAAAGGAGATCTTCGTCGCGCCACACGTGCTCTAATCCCAGCGTGTGGAACGCACCTCCCTAGTAGACTCGCTCGCTGGGAGGAGGTCTTGCTGCGAAGTCTTCGTGTTGGTGTAGCCCTCTCTCCCGCTGTTACGAGTGGCCAACACGCTACCATGCCCCGTTCACACAGAACTGCACCTTCTTCACGGCTCCTGCCGAAGATGCGGATACAGAACACCTGCTGTGGACGTGCCCGTCATTGGAAGATGCTAGAACACGACACCGTAGAGGCACAGGCGTCCACCCTGGCAGACACCCTGACCTTAATTGGTGGTAATGGGGACCCCACCACCGCTCCCTCCTCGCGTTTCTCCGCGAAACGGGAGTTCACTTATACCTGTAATGTAGTCTTTATGCCATAATGCGCAATATCAAAATAAAAAAAAAAACCGAAGAAATATGTACCAGTCACGTTCGATTTTTTTCATAAGAGCACTATTCGTTCATTTAACTCTTTCCGGCATGGTGTTCACCCTAGGTGACCACCTTTTCATGATTTTTTTCTGCTTAAAGTCTTTGATCTTGCCGAGTTGATAACACGGGATAACATGTTGTATAAGTAGCTAATATTAAACAAGCTAGAAATAAACTGCTGCAAATAATTAGTACAGATCCCCATGTCACTGAAGTTGGTGGTTCCCTAGAGTGACCGTGTGCATGTGCGGATGTGCAGTGCGTGCATGTGCTGTGTGTGGTAAAAAATCCCAGCCTTCAAGAACGACATGCCTGTGTGAAACTAGCAATGTCCCCCTGTGCCTGCGGGGAAACAAGGACTGTTTTGGGGCCTTCCACCCAAAAGTGAATCGTAGACATTTCCTGCATGGTGGTCACCTCAGGTGACCACCTCATATTGTTTGAGCCAAAGGTTTTACTGGTTTTTCAATTAAAAGCTGTTTCCCTCCCAAAATGAAGTTCTCCGCATGAAAGAATTAAGGTGTGTGTTGCGTACATGAGTGCGTCTGTGCGTTTTCGCGTTCAGCCTTCGTTTTCGGTTTTGTCTCCTCAAGCTCCTAACGCCACCTATCGTCACTGTGAACACTGCGAGTGATATTTTATATTCGCCATTTACCACCGCGCAGGAAAAGTTGCCCTCAAAGCGTCGAAGTGCCCTCCCAGTAAGCACACGTAACTTGCGCGCTTGACAGCGCTGGGTATCATACGTGGTTTTCGTCGTCTGGCAGTGATAATTTAGAACTGAAATAGCTGTGGAAGTATCCAGACGATACCCAAATTATTCTGCGTGCGTATACGGGCTTAGAAAACGTACAAAAAATAAAGTGCACAAGCCAAATATCAAGCTATGGGGATCAAATGCCCGGCCCACTACTTAGGACGGAAGAACCCTAACCGCTCCGACGCGGCTATAAATTATAAAAAGGAACTGCTGCTGTCTAGGTACAGGTTTTATGGCCTGTTATAAGGTACAGGAAGGCGCAATAAATTTGGCAAATTGCCGCTCTGCAATTGTGTAGCATACAAGAAACTTATGCAACACAGGCCCATCCCAATAGCACGCGTAGGTTAAGTTGTTCGTAATTTCCAGTTCCTCTGTCACGTCGTGTAACCTGCTAAATACAAATCCAATCGAATTCTGACTCAACAAATTACGAAATCCACCCCCAGCCGCAGGTGGTGCGTTTAACTTCAAAAACAAGTACCTAACTGCGAAGGCGTTTACCTTCTTTCATATTATAGATAAGTAGCATTCAAAGTGTTAATGCGAACGCTATCAAGCCACCGCTTCTCCAAGTCGTACAAGGCGACTCACCAGGTTCGTCAGAACCACCGTGAAGTAAATTCTAATAGCCCCCTACTTGTCTGCTAGGACAAGACTATATTCTTACCATCTTCTATTAAGTTAATTCTATCCGAAGCCTGCCAAATCTCGAAGTAAAAGCGATAGTGTTTAGTTTTTCCTGCGTATTTGAGCAGCGACCGGGTCAACACTCTAAAAAAAATGGCCGCGTATCTGCTTCTTTTGTTGCAAATGTCGTCAAAAGACGATAGTCTTTGTAGACATTTGCCAAGGAAATGCCCCCTTTGCTTTCCCGC
>NW_027526203.1:232480366-232542866 GCF_048455015.1 Haemaphysalis longicornis | reverse complement strand
ATGTTTGCAGATTATATCTGAGGGTAGGCAGGACTGGTGTCACTAAATAGAGCAGTTCTTGCCCAAGACGCCGAGCGTATACGGCAGGCTATACAGGACGCAGCATTTGCCGCGTCTTTGGACACACTTCTGCTGCTGAAATGCTGTTTACACGCATTATAGCTGATCCGCATTCGGAACGACGTCAGTCGCGCGCAGCCGCAGAGCAGGGAGTACAAGCTAAGCCTACCAGAGTTGACCGACTAAAACACATAAACAACAAAATGGCGGCGCCCATGAACCATCGCAGTGCAAACAAATGTCTCTCAAAGCGAACTAACCAATGCTCATGGCGGCAGCACGCAATCATAGGAGAAAAAAGTGCCGATACTCGGTACCCTTAACTATACCTGACAAGAACCGAGCGCAACCGACAAGCCCGCCGAGACGACGAGAAACATTTCAAACCGTCCTCCATCACCATTTGTACTGGTTTACAACAGCTATGCTGGACATACACTTTCGCGGGGAGGGATGGCGATCAATTTTTTTTGTCCGGTTTTCGTTTCACTCCTCAAAAAAGAAAAGAAATATCTGAACGCACAGAAAGCGGTTCAAATATTTAGGTATGAAGTGACGAATGCGCACGAACAAGTCAATCAAATCAAAGTCGCGGTGTTTGCTTCGAATATTTTTGCTATTTAGCAACCTGAAAGCAGAGCGATTCTTGTCTACAGGCTTGTCTCTGTTGTTCTGAATAAGCGTAAATTTAGTTGACGGCCGAACAATAGTTTCTGCTCGGAACGCTATTAGTGCCTGTCAGAGGAGCTGCTTTTATACAAGATTAACATTGGTGTCTGGCTACTCTTCATAGCTCTATTCACTTCAAACTACAAGAAAAAATATAAATTTTGTTACGGCAGCATGTACTGCACTCGGCAACAAAGTTCATCGGCCCAAAGTTCGGGGATACGAAAAAAAAAAGGATTTTCTAAACAAGTATCCAGGTTTAAAAGTTCAGCCTCGTCGTAACGAATGGCTACCCGGAGGCGGCAGGAGGAGACAGCTAACGCGGTGGAGTGGTAAAGAAAGGACGTTTAGTGCCAAACTTGTACAGCTGCGCAGGGTATAAACAGCTGGAAGTCTACGGGAGAGGCCTGATTCCTTCGGTGGACATGAATATGATTATGATTATTATGACTATGACGATGATGTTGATGACTGCGATATTCACGAGGATGGCTTGGTGGACTAGTTGGTGTAGCATCATAAAAGGCTAACTGCGCAAAAAGACGACGACACACAAGAAAGTGAAGACAGGACAAGCGCTGAAAAAAAATCAGCACTTGTCCTGTCTTCACTTTCTTGTGTGTCGTCGTCTTTGTGCGCTGTTAACCCTTTATGACTGCGATATATTCGCGTTTGTGTGCGTGTTTTTTCGTGCGCGTGCATACGCTCGTTTCCTCTCACCATATATTGAGCCCTTCCCACTTCTGTCGAAAGAGCAATGGACCGAGCAATATTTTGGTGGCCCCAAAAGAAATGCGGCAGTTTTTTTCTAGCGCTGACCGGTGCTGTAAAGGAGGAAGTACGCCACCACCCCTGTACAGGATTAACTAGAGCGTCTAGACAGCTCCTCGTTGACTCGGCGCGTGGGCTTGTTCCTGATTATCCGTTTCTTTTCTCGTTGTCTGCAATGTCAATGCTTAAAACCGAATAAGCTTGACAAAACATACAGTGTACGCACCAAGACGGCCGGATTCCATGGTTTAAAGGTCCGAAAATTTTTTTCCCTCGAGGCTTAATGCACTTCCTTGAAAGCCCCGCATTCCCTCCGGTCCTGTGAGGTGGCGCGAATGCGGCCTCCTTTATATGCGACGCTTGGTGATGTATGGAGGCGCACAGCTATTTAGAATCGAGTTCCTTTCAAATAGTAGTAAACACGCAAAACATTTGAGCAAAAAGATGGTGCCACCGAATGACGTTTCCAAGGTGGAAAAAACAGGCAAGTATAAAAACCCATTATAGACTGTTGATCATCAAACGAACTAACGCCGGAGGCGGCAAACGCCCCGTGAAGGGATTCGCGCTTTACGCTTGTACGCATGGGTTATAAACACGATCTAAGCCAAACTGAAGTGTACACAGTATTCGCGAATAATGAAAAGGCGAGCATCCGCGGAAGTTCGCTTCATTTTCTTTCGCGGCCATTTCATAACCCCCGGGTATGCGTCTTCAGAGCTCGTTTACGGCAGTGCACTGTTTACCCAAGGAAGCCCGCATGACCGTCTTTCATGATCCCATTTACCGAAGTAATTAAGTTCTTGCTAGAGCACACAAAGATTGCTTCAGTCCCCTATTAAGCCCGACAAAAACACCGCTCCTTTACGGACTACCAGGACACTCCATAAACGTTATGTTGGGAGAAACTGTGGCAGCGCGTCCGGAACCACCGCCGATCACATGTCTATGCTGACACTGAGTGCTTCTTCGCAAACCGAAAACCACAGAGTGCAGCACATTTGAAAAAAAATTCACAGCATATCCACGGGGTGAATGATGATGAGTGGGCGAAGCTCCTGAGGGGAAATCATCGGTAAAACCGTGACTCTTCAGTGAAAGTTAGCCCACTACATCTGTGTCCGAACGTAACGTCTAGAAAGTCTCGCTTAAACCGCGCGTCGGCACCTTGGGGCTGAGCTCGCCTGATGCGTTTTGCAGACACCTCACGAGCTCTCACTGCATCGGGGTCTGCCTGCCGATACGCGCGCTTTCTCGCCGCTTCCCGTTCTCTGACGTTTTGGAGATCCTCTTCGCGCCGCAGCCGTGCCGCTTCGCGTACGGCAGGGTCCTCGCGCCGTTGCCGTGACGCTTGGGCCTCTCGTTCTCGAACGCTCGGATCTTGGCGGCGTCGTCGCGCAGCCAGACGACACGCTTCGGCCTCCCGCTCTCGTACGGCAGGATCTTGGCGGCGGCGTCGCGCAGCTTCACGGAGCGCTTCTGCCTCGCGGGCTCGCACATCTGCAGCCTTATCCATCGGGCGACTCCGAGCGCGCGCCAACAGCGAACGGATTTTATTACAACGCTCCCCGCCATCTAGTAAACAATCCAAGAACTAAACTAGAGGTAGCCACGCCATCTAGTAAACAATCCAAGCGCATCTTTTCATCATATACAAGTACCGCCATCTAGTGAACAATCCAAGAACTAAACTAGAGGTAGCCACGCCATCTAGTAAACAATCCAAGAACTAAACTAGAGGTGGCTACATACATACGTCGAGGATGGACAGACCCACGCCTTAAGGAGCTTCGCCCCTAAAAAGTAGCCAATGGTCAAGCTGGAGGTGCAGCCGAAGGCCATTCCCTCGCGGAGCCGCTGCTATTGTACAATGTAAGTGAGCATGCAATACAAGTACCTCGATCGCTGCTTTTTTTTAAAACTGTCCGCTGAAAACACCCAAACTTTCTTTATTTACAATTTACAATCGGCGTAAATTTGTGCACGAATCGTGTATTAGCTGGCTGCTTTATGGAGCTTGGAAAAATGGCGCAATGTCGCTCACCAGTATGGCGGATCCGACTACCGTCCATTGGAAGGCTTGCTGTGTTGGATGAAAGCGAGTAGTAGCTTTGTTTTGTGGGGCTCACTTCGCAATCTGGGCTGATGACGTCGTCGGGGATTTGAGAGAATTTTACGTTAAAAGTGGTGTCAGTACGATTCCGACGAGGCAATCATTCGAATGAACCAAACTTGTGTTTTGTTTGCACGGCCCCTTTAAGCGCATCGAGAGGAGAACTAAACAACACGCTGCGAATGAAGCCGAATAAACAAACAACAATGCTACAGCCCAGAAAGCAGCGCACGGGGTGTGCTTTTCTTTTTTTTTTTTTTTGCAAAAAAACTATATCCCCAATATTCCGGGACATTTATTGAACAAAGTTCATTGCTAAAGAAAATGCAGGGAAAAGTCGACGAAACGTCCAAAAGGGCAAACAGGTCCCCGATTTTTTTTTTCTGTATGTCGGCTTCCACGCTCGTTTGCTTTCGGAGATGCGAATTTACTGACTAGCGTAACTAACGATCATGCTGCTACTCTCGGTATGGAGGGGGCGGGATGTTGTCGACAAGTTAAAGCCATCCTTCCCGAAAGACCTTCCTCCTCTGCTTCTGGCGCCAATTTGTACCTCCCAGTTCGTCATCGCGTAATAGATTTTTTAATCAGCATTTATAGCAAAACAGTACAAGGAAGGGGTAAGACGAGATATGTAATCATACGTGCGCACACATCGGAGATGATAATTTCAATGGAAGCGCCGGTGACCGCGGCCACATTTAAGTGGCTGAGTATTGAATTAAGCTTATTTCACACAAGTGTTCGCTGACGCTCTGCACCCGATGATGGCAATGAATTACCTTAGTTGGCCAAAGAATCGAATGGATAAGTAGTAGCATGTATATTTTTGCCATAGCATCGCTTCTTCAACTACATACGAATAAAAAAATTAGTGCCCTTCCACTCTGTCAAGAAGGATGACCTGCGAAGCTGAAAACAGTCCGTTTGGTGCACGAAACGAAACGCGCTTGTTTGTAATTTTAGACCGAGAGTACTTCCTAGCAAATTGGCTAAATGAAACTTAGAACGACTCGAGCTTTATTCTAGTAAACGAACACGGAACCGTTTGCTTCCCTCCCGCGTCGTGAAAGGGTTACACTGTGTGTTACACACAACCCAATCTGCTCGACCACTGAGCACACCGTATAGGTCGCATTGGGCTATTTGACGTCCACGTTTCAACCTTTGGCCAGCACAACGGTCATGTCATCAGTGGGGCATAAAATCTATTGCTGCGCGTCCCCCCCCCCCCCTAACTCATGCACCAATAACGGGCAAGGTTATGTGCGCGGGCTTTGACGTGAAATACACCGTCGAAAATGTCCCCCTTAAAGCCATTCAAGCTGCACGAGAAAGATTGGCTCAAGTCAACATTCCAAGCGGACAAGTTGCTGTTCATCCGGCAGGAATTCGCCGCTACTCTTTGAGCTGGAACCTGCGATGGCTGGCGGCGACAACGGCTTTGCTTTGTTTTCGCGTCAATTCGTGCTTCCGTTCGGGCAGGTGCTTTTCCAATTACCGCTCGTCTTCCTCCAATGGAACAGCAAGCGTCCGTCCCATAGCAAGTTAAAACGTAGAAGAACTCGAGCTTTATTTTTGCGGACAAACATGTGGCTTGCCGTTTCCCTCCGGCGTCGTCGGCATCTCACTGTCTGTGTAACACACCAACACAAACCGAAACCGCTCGACGACGGAGGACAGCTGACAGGTCGCATTGAGCCGGGAGACTTTCACGTTTAAATCTCCTGCCAACACAATGGGCATGTAATCTGTAGCGGCATGAAGCCTAGTTGTGCGTGCACGCTCCCCTCATCCCATTCCCACCCCTGCCCGTATAAACCGGCAACCGGAGATGGGCGCGTGCTTAGGCGTGAAATTCACCGGCGAAAATGTCGCTCGGCAAGCCTTTAAGCTAAAGAAGAATTATGGACTAACGTGGGCATTCCAGGCGGGCAAGTTGCTACTTGATGAGACGGCATTTGAGGTGGCAATGGCGGCAGCGCAGACTTTCTGTCTTTTTTACACCCATTTGCGCTTCCGTTGATTCTCCGCGATCTTTAGATAACGGCGCCGATTGCGCAACTGGTGAAATATGCATCGGTGGTGGCGAGGAGAATAATCGTTGTGAAAGAGGGGTCGGTGGTGGCGAGGACGAGCGCCTGAGCGGTGCCGAGTGAAGCGGCTTCAGCTGAATGAAAATGGGGGTGGGGGTTAGATATATACTGCTTCGCAGTAAAAAAGGCAAGCTATCAACTTCAGCTTGCGGGTAACTGAAACGTAGGAAGAGGCAATGTGAAAAGGGAAAGCTGGTTATAAACAGTTTTGTAGGCTTGTTTCCTAACTACACACAACGGTGATAATTTGTGGGGGACTCTAATTAAAGAATTAGGGCACCGGAGTTACATGTGAACTATAAAGCTTGAAGTAGGAGGGGGGTGCTATGGATTAATTTAGACCCGCACAGCTTTCTTAACGTGCGTCGCAACATCCACGCAGAGGCATGTTTGCTTTCAGGCTCACCGAAAAAAAAAAGCCGCTGCGGCCAGGAACCGAACCCACGACCGCGTTCTGAGTAGGGCAACGCCTCAGCCGCTGGCAGCTTATCAGTCGGGGACTACATCGGCAGGAGAGCGAGGAGTAAGGGCTAGATTAGCGTAGATAGAGGCGGGGTGTAGATGGAAGTAGGCATAGTATTTATAAGTTTTATGGTTGAGATCCCCTTGGGTGAGGAAGAGGGGCGGGGAGCAGAGATCAACCTTGTGCGCACCCATGTCACGCGTCTCTCTCGAAAGACTTCGCCCTGTTGTAAAAACCATTGCGTGTGGCGAATACCCTCAACGAGTGGATGAGTTCCCCGAACCTTTCAAAGGATCTGCACTCGCACTTTTGAGTGCCGAAGCAACCCCCTGCTTGCAGAACGGTGTTTTACAGCGAAGCTGTTAGCCTCTCTATGGTCGGAAAATTTCGTGTCGTAAACAAAAACCCAGGCAGGACCCAGCAGTTCTCGCCCAAGAGGCCGAGCGCATGCGTCAGGCTAATCAGATAAGCGTGCAGCATAGAGCTCAGTTTTCGTGTAATGAAAAAACCACAAAACAAGCATCGAAACCGCATGATGTATGATAAGGCGCCAGTGAAAATTCGGATCCCTCCCCCACCTCCCAATGTGTTCCGGTAAATATTAGCTTTGCAGCTCCTCTCGATAGGGGTGGGGAGTAGACACCATTCGAGGGATAACGCATGCGTCAGGCTAGGCAGGACTCAGCTTGTTCTTGCCCAAAATGCTGAGCGCATGCGTCAGGACCCAGAATTTGCCACCAGAGAAGCTGAGTGCAAGCGACAAGTCCGCCAGGACAACGAGGAACATTTCATACACTCCCCCATCAGCATGTGTAGTGGTTTACAACAGCTTCGCTAGACATCCACTGTTAAGCGGGATGGACTACATTTTTTCAGTTTCAGTTTCAGTTTATTAGTGACTCCAAAAAAGGACTACAATAAGAATATTGCACACTTTTCATGGCCTCCATTGTATTACTTATATTTCTTTGTACGCAATGGCAATAAGTCTCGCTCGTATGGTTTTATTCTGGTTTTCTTCAACGCTGGCCTTTGAGTGAATTGCTTTGTCTTGCGGGTACGAATGGCGGTTGATGTGCCTGCGTGCCAGGAATTTTCTAACGCATTTTTTGTCCGTTCTGCAGTGACATTGCATCGCAGTTTGACAATGTCCACCACTCCTGAGGCAGCGACCGTTTCATCAAGACACAGAAACAAGCAAAATCGCACATAGATTCTATAAGCGCCACCGAAAACAGCCACCCAAACAAAGAGAGGGAAATGCCACCGTTCACGCCGCAACCGTACGATGGCCTGGATGGACACTATTTGTCACGCTTGATGATTTTCCTCCCGAAGAGCGTCCACATCTTGATTGACCGCCCACCGGCACGCTACAACCACGCACCAAGCGAGGCACACAGCAGCGAATAGGTACTTTTTTTTCCCTTTGCGCCGTGTACACAATATCGAGCAAAGAGTGTGAGGAATGACTTGAATGGCGGCGACATCCTCCGAGCGTCAGGGAAAGTGCTCACGAGCGAGCAAGTGTACTCGCTCCAACTGAAGCCAGATAACGAGGCCTACATGTCCGCGGCGTTTTAGTCGACATATCTCACGCCTCGGTAACGAGGCTGAGGAATGTTATCAAGCTCGCGAAGTGAACTCCTCTGCAAGGGGAACGACGAAAAACTGGAGAAAGTTTACGCTTCACTTTTAAAGGAGCCAGGAAGACGAAACACAAGTTTGTGTTATTCGAACGATTTTGTGTTTTATAGTGTCCCCAGCGCTTTTCCGAATGCAAACGATGCTTTGTTCACTGATAAATTATTTCATTTAAGTTAAAATTTTTATTTTCCCTCTAAATTGTGCGTTTTCGTGGTCTGACTACATCACAGGGCCGTGTTGAACCTACATGGCGCCACACCATGGCAAGGGAGACGCCTTTGGTTTGTTCGTGAACGTATTTGTACCTGGCTTTTTTGTTCACGAGACAATCGTTTCGTGAAACATGGTGCCCGCTCGACAAATACGGTCACGTAAGACATCGTCGCTTGCGTCAATCGGCCAGTGTCGTCTGAAACAACCCCAAAGCCCCGCAGTCCTGTGCAGCTAAACCAGCATAGTGCGCGCAGTACCAACAGCCGTACGCATCGGTACTCCTATGTTTACGTGTGCTTTCGTAACTTCCACTGTTTGTCCCACCATTCTTAGGGCTTTAAAAAGAATGTGCCATAAATTTAAGCGCAAATAACTCGTTCGGCAAGCTTATAAGCTCTGCCTAGTTTGCGTTTGCTTTTGCCACCCTCCGCCAATCGCAGAGCTGTCTGGTATGACATCATAGGTTCTGTTGCGGGAAATGAGCTAGTGGGTCGCATGGCCATTCCCTTTTTTCATAATTATGTAGCTTATTTGAGCGAAGTTTACGTTAAAAGTGGCGGCAGTATGATTCTAACGAGGCAATCTTTTGAATGAACCAAACTTGTGTTTTCTCTTGATGGCTCCTTTAAGAGTGGAAGGCGATATCGGAGCAGACGCCATCCGCACTCGTAGCAGGCGTCGAATTCGCCGAAGAGCGCCCCGCAGTGGCAGGCGGCCCGCATCAACCGCCCACATCCCGCCGGTACGCGTCAGTGTTATAACCCTGAAGGGCGTGTTTTCTCTCCTTGGGGATATTACGGCACCTTAAAGGAGTACTGACACCAAAATTTTATGTTCCTTTTTTATTGATTTTATCAATGCTTAACGGCCTGGCGAACCAGAAACAGCACTTTAAATACTAGAGTGCACGATAATTAATTAAATTGAACGGCCTGAAAATCGTCCGTTTTGGTTTCCCGCGCTTCCACCCCGGAGGGCGCGTGTGTCAGAATCACTGAGTGGCCTCACCGTTTTTTGCGGATGTCAAAACAACGCAAAGACGGGAGGAGGCGTTGTTTCGACCGCCCCGCCGCCGGAGCTTTGCGGATGAGCTGCCTGAAGGCGTTAGGCCTAGCATTGCGGCGGAAAATTGATGACTGCTTTCAATAAAAGACCTGATGGCGGTTTCTGTTGTGATTCTGGGCTTTATTATCGGCTCCTTTTCCGCGTGTGTAACTTTATTTTTGGCAAGAGTGTCTTTCTGGGCAGCGGTAATGCCTGTAGCGGCTACGTGTATCACTTCGTGAACGCGCCAGCGTCCAATCGCCGCTCGCCGGGCTGAGCGCGCGAAGTGACGTCACGAGTTTCTGACGAGCGTTGAAGGTGGGTGGCTACGTTACTTCTTTTTCCTCTTACGGAGTGATGTCACGCTGATGTCCATTTGCTGCGCATCGCTCCGCGTGCTGTTCCGTCGGCGCGATAGATCAGATCAAATTGAAGTATGTTAAACGCGTCGCAGGCCGCTCATAATTCAGCCAGGGTATTCTGTCGAGTAAACGAAGCGAACTGTGTAATAATATTAACACCAAAAATTGGTGTCAGTACCCCTTTAGGGACGTGATCGAAACAAAGGTCACCTACTTGGGAGTCGCTGATCAAAATCACGGATCACTTAACGACACATAAACGGGCCACACATTCCTCTAGTCACAACCGGCTGGTTACTCTGCTGTTGACCATGGTAGCAGTTTGAGCGGAAATAAAATAACGCTCGGTCTCTGTTTCCACGTTCATAGTGCACGCTCCTTTCAATATTCGTTCGTTGCAGCGCTTAGGAATGAATTCATTCTTAAGCGCTGGAATGAACATGCATCATAAACGATCCACCACGGAGATACCAACAGAATCCAATTCCATGACAATACGCCTTTCAAAGGAGACGTACTGTACAGGTATTGTCTAGCTAGCAATATATATACGGATTCAGCTCGTTGAACGGGAAATGATGATGATGGTTGGATGTTTATGGCGCAAGGCCAACTGGGGCAAAGAGCGCCAAAACAATAGTCGTATATGAGGGGTGAAACCTTAAACACTACGAAAAGTCAGCAAAAACAAAAGTAAAATCACAAAACGACAATGAGCATGGCTGGTGTATAGGGCCAGGGAGTGATCACGCGTGGTATGAAATGAGGTCTAAAAATTGAACTTCTTCTAAATATTTAAAAACGCACTTGATAGAAAACATGGGATTGTCAGAGAGGAAAAACGCTGGGTGTAGTGGGACGTGTAGTCTGTATAGCTGTGGGAAGTGTTTGCGTCGTGTTGTGTGAAGTGCGTTGCATTGAATGAGTATGTGAACTACAGATAGGGCCTCTCCACACCTGCCACACTGGGGTCTTGAAGAGCCCGTGAGGAGATACGAGTGTGTGACATGTGTGTGCCCTATCCGTAGCCTAGCAAGGGCAACTTCTGTGTATCTGTTGCGTGTGTCAGTGGTGTATGGTCCCAAGCGTGGTTTAATAACGTGTAACTTGTTATCTGTTTGTTCACTCCAGTGTGTTTGCCATCTGTTGCGAAGTTGGTGTCTGATGTGTGGCTTCATGTCTGTGTATGGCACTGTTGCTATGTCCATTGTATTCAAGAGTGTAGCTCCAGTGGCCATTCGATCTGCGGTTTCGTTCCCGGCAATTCCAGAGTGCCCTGGAACCCAACAGAAAGTTATTTGAAGGTTTGATGCATATGCAGACATGATAGCCTTAAAAACATGATTGATGACAAAGTTTTTAGAATGCTTTCCTGATGCAAGTGCTTGTACAACGCTAAGAGAGTCCGTGTACACGATGGATTTTACGATTTGATGTTGGACTATGTGATTTATTACCATTAAAATACCGTATGCTTCCGCTGTGAATATACTGCTACAAAGGTTCATTGTTTTACTGACGTTAAAGTTTGGCCCATGCGCAGCACAAGCCACAGCAGTTGCAGTCTTAGACGCATCGCTGTAAAACTCTTCACAGCGGTACTTATGCTGCACAAACAAGAAATGCTGCAGAATCGCAATCCTTGGTGACCTGTTCTTGCTAAACTGCATAAAAGAAAGGTCACATGACACAGGGAGGAGATGCCATGGTGGAATTGAATCAATAATGGGCGTCTTGTGAATGCCTGAAAACGAGACTTCTAGCTCAGAGGCTTCTTCTCGCACTCTTAGATGAAACGGCATGGAGATTGATGGACGATTTAAAAAGAGTTGCTGTGAGGATGCATCATTAATTGTCGGAGTAAAAGGATGATTTGTCATAGACATGATTTTTGAGGCATATAAAACGTCCATGTACACCCTCTGGTGATCTAGGGACCATTTATTGCATTCTACATAGAGACTTTCGACAGGGCTAGTGCGAAAAGCACCGCATGCGAGGCGTAGCCCTAAATGCAGCACCGGGTCCAGCATTTTTAGTTCCGTTTTTGTTGCGCACCCATATACAACACTGCCGTAGTCCAAGCGGGATCCCACTAGGGCGCTATAAACCCGAAGAAGGAGTTGCCTGTCTGCACCATATGACTGGTGGGAGAGAACTTTGAGAATGTTCATAGTTTTTAGGCATTTTTGCTTAAGATGTTTCAAGTGTGGGACAAATGTTAGCTTGTTATCGAATATTATGCCTAAAAACTTGTGCTCCTTTTTGACAGGAATTGAAACGCCATTCAGAGTAATATCTGGGTCCGGATGGATCCCGCGCTTTTTGGAGAATACAACACAAGAACTTTTTCCTGGATTGAGTTTAAAACCATTCATGTCTGCCCAGCTGGCAAGTTTTTTAGCACCAAGCTGGACCTGACGTTCACAGATTGACATATTACAAGATTTAAAAGATATCTGTACGTCGTGTACATACATAGAGTAAGAAATGGTAGGTGGCAATGCCTTCCCAAGAGAGTTCATTTTAATTATAAAAAGAGTACAGCTTAGAACTCCACCTTGCGGCACGCCGTTTTCTTGCACATGAATCGTTGACAGTGCGCTACCAACTCTCACGCGAAGCGTTCTGTGGGACAGATAACTAGCCAGAGTGTTGAGCATATGGCCCGAAACACCGAAAGACTTCAGGTCACTGAAGATCCCGTAGCGCCAAGCGGTGTCGTAGGCCTTCTCGAGGTCGAAAAACACAGTTACGACATACTGTTTATGCACGAAGGCATCCTTAATATACGATTCAAGAGCTACGAGTTGATCATTCGTGGATCGCCCCGCCCTGAAGCCTGCCTGGCAGCCCTCGAGAAGACCGTTGTACTCAAGGAAGTACACGAGCCTGCGATTTATCATCTTCTCGAAGAGCTTGCACAGGCAGCTCGTCAGGGCAATAGGACGGTAACTTGAGGGGGACGACGGGTCCTTTCCCTCCTTCAGGAAAGCTACAACTATAGCCTCCTTCCAAGAGTTTGGAATGTGCCCCGAAAGCCAAATCTTGTTATATAGGTGTAAGAGTGTTAGAAGAGTGTCTGCGTGCAGGTGTTGTATCATTGTGTATGTGATGTTGTCTGGGCCTGGAGCTGAGGGTTTACACGTGCTCAGAGCAGCCCTCAGCTCATGTAGTGAAAACAGGGAGTTGTAAGAAGTCTGTGATTTGTTGTTGTCGTGTAGGGACTTCTACTCACAACAGGCTTTATGTTTCAGGAAAGTGTTCGTGTAGTGTGCTGAACTGGACACGTGTTGGAAGTGTTGTGCGAGTGTGTCAGCCTGGTCTTCCAGAGTGTCTGTTGTACTGACCAGGGGCAGGCTGCGTGTCTGTTGTCCTTTGAGTTTGCGTATACGTGTCCATACTTTCCGTGTGTCTGTGTAGGAGTTTATTGATGTTATGAATGTACGCCAACTCTCTCGTTTTGCCTCACGGCGCACACGTTTTCCGTATGCCTTGGCCCGTTTGAACAAGAGGAGGTTTCCCGATGTGGGGTACCGACGAAGGATACCCCACGCCTTGTTCTGGGCCTCTCGCGCCCGCCTACAGTCCTCATTCCACCACGGCCTCCGCTGGTTGCGCGGGGCACCAGAGGCGTGGGGAATGGACTTTTCGGCGGCGTCGAGGATGTGCGCCGTGAGCAGTTGGGTAGCTTCTTCAGCGTGTAGGTGTCCTATGGATGTGTGGTGTAGTTTGGATGTATCTGTAAATGTATTCCAGTTAGCTCGTGCTTCATTGAACCTATCATGGGAAGATGGACTGCATGGGCCTTTACCTATGTATGTTAGTGAGGTGGGGAAGTGGTCACTGCCATATGGGTCAGTGCCCACACCCCACTCGAGAAGAGGAAAGAGAACTGCAGAGCCAATCGCCAAGTCAAGATATGAGTATGTGTTGTGTCCTATGTTATGGTATGTAGGCTGTTTATTGTTGAAAAGGCATGCTCCTGAAGATGTAAGAAATTTCTCTATCAGGCGACCTCGGGCATCCGTGCTAGAAGAGCCCCAAAGAGAGTTGTGAGCATTAAGGTCGCCTGTAAGAATGTATGGTTCGGGCAGCTGGTCAACCAGTGCCTCGAAGTCAGAGCTTGAAAGTGCAACATCAGGCGGAATGTATATGGAGCATACCGTTATTAACCTATTAAATATTATTGTTCGAATTGCCACAGCCTCAAGGACAGTGTTCAGAGCGACAGGGTGGCATGCTAAGGATTTCCGGGCAATTATGGCCACACCCCCAGAAGAGTGCGTGCAGCCATCCCTGTCTGTATATCAAGTAACTGTTCAAGAAATTTGTGTTCTTGGAATTCAGGTGTGTTTCCTGAACACACATTACACTTGGCTGATTGGCATGCAGAATCTCATACACGTCATCAAGATTATTCAGAAGGCCTCTGCAGTTCCATTGAACAATATTTTCTCTTCCCATTATGATGTGTTCGGAGCTACTGGAGTGTGACTATTTATGTAGGGTCTTTTGGGGCTTGGACTCTTGGAAGGGGTTTTCTGGCCTTCTCTACTGACCTGGACGTCGCAGCCCGTTCCTTCCGCTGGGATGGAAGCCGGAAGGGCTCGACGTCCATGTCGTCATCTGAAGGCAAGGGGGTGCCCAGTGGACTGGGCCCCCTTGACTTGGTACTCTGTCGGGTGTTCTTTGCCTGCGCCGCGGGCGGGGCAAGCGGTGGAGCTAGGATGGGCGCTGCTGTGGGCCCTCCCGTCTCCATCTCCCTGCCCTCAGGTGTCCCTAGGGCAGGTGAAGAGGAAACAGTGAGAGCGGCAGAGCTCCCAGCGGCGATCCCAATCGCCACATTTGCTGGAGTCGCCACACTGGGCGAGTCCTGACACCGCTGGACTACCGAAGGCAGTCCAGCAAGAGACGGGGTCCCCGCAGCCTCTACAGGTGTTGTAGAGGCAGCAGGTGGCTGCTCAGCTGGGGGCTGGGACAGCAACACATCAGCAGCAAGGCTGCACTGTGTCGCTGTGCTGACCAAACGCCGCCCCAGCCCCCGGCGGGCAGCGTCTGCTTAAGATGTGGCCGAAAGCAGCTTGTGCTTTTGGCGTGCCTCAGCAAAGGTGATGTTTTCTGTTACTTTCATCTGTAGAATTTCTTTTTCTGCTTTGAATTTTGGGCAGGTTCGCGAATAAGCAGCGTGTGGGCCACTGCAATTCGGGCACTTCACTGTGCTGTTTGGACAGTCATCCGACGAATGGTCAGACTCTGAACATTTAGGACAAGTCAGCTTTCCTCGACATGATAGAGTTCCATGGCCGTATCGTTGGCAGTTGAAGCATCGCCTGGGATTAGGGACATATGGTCGTACATTGCAGCTTAGGAAGCCCACTTTGACCTTTTCAGGTGGGGTTGTGAAATCAAATGTTAGGACAAGATACTTTGTTGGGATTTCTTCATTTGCTCTACGGATTACAATTCGTTTGACAGAGGTTACTCCTTGAGGTTGAAGCGCCTGAAGAAGTTCCACCTCTGTCTCAGACTGTAATTCCTTTTCTGAGATTACACCTTGAGAGGAGTTGAGAGTTCTATGTGGAGTCACAGTAACAGCCAGGTCAGCCAACGTGGTCTGTTTCAGGAGGTTTTCGCTTTGAATTTTTCTTTTTACTTGAACAAGTAGGTCGCCGGATGAAAGCTTCTTAGCATCATAGTCTGAACCGACAACAGACTCAATGCATTTGGCCAAAAGAATGACGGACTTCTTGCCAACAGGGGTGTCCCCTGTGGAATGAACTACAAGATGTTTATAGAAATGTTCTGCCTTCTCTTTAGGAAGTACTTCGGTGCGGCCTCTTTTGGGAGGCCGATCATTGGAGGGGGGGGGGGGGGGGGTTGAGAAAATATCATACAGTATGTATAAAAGCAGGGAGACGGGGGTACTTTCTCCTTTGACGTTACCCTGGTAGTCAAAGAGGTCCCGGAGCTCCCTGCCTGGTAGACAGGCAGGGAGCCCATCGGCCGGAGCTTGACCAAGGCTCCGACGGCCACCGTTAGAGGTTTCTACCCTTCACCTTAAAAACACATCACCACGGTAGGTCACAGCTTATGTTGGGGGGCTCGGGGGCCGCGGTATCGCCAGTACCGTCACCATGAATACTCAAGGTGCCCCGTGCGGGGCGTTGAACGGGAAATCATTTTCTGGAGTCGCATTTTTGAACCTAAATACAGCTCGTTGGGACACTATGGTTGCGGAAGTACTACAGGGATCACATTTTCTCAACACGAAAAAACGCAGCCGCCATTCCAAGTTCTCCTTCACACACACTTCAGTGACGCGCTGCATGCACCCTGACGTCTTTTCATTCCAAAATAACCTAGGACACATTTCACATAGAACATACGTGCATAATCCAAGCAAGTGAAAACGTGTTGGAATACTGCCCCCTCTAGGTTGATATCGCCCCCTATTTAGATTGATTGATTGATTGATTGATTGATTGATTGTAGGGTTTTTAACGCGCTGACGCAACGCCGGCGATGAGGCGCGCCGTAGTGGAGGGCCCCGGATTAATTTTGACCACCTGGAGACCTTTAACGTGCGCCGAAATCTCGTACACAAGTGAGTTTTTGCGTTTCGCCTCCATCAGAAAAGCGGCCGCCAAGGCCGGTAATCGAACCGCCATCCTCGTGCTCAGCAGCATAAGCCGTCTAATGAGGTTGGCACAGTATTCATCTTTAGAACTGGAAGTAGCGGGGCTTAGCACTTATCTCAATGGCTTGTCATTGCGACAAAAAGTCATAATTTTGATTCTAACGCAGTCACAATTATTACAGCAGACAACTTCAATGCCCCTTAAAATGCAAAGACTGCATAAGCCCTGTACAAGCAATACTGCAAGAGGCCCAAATGAAGCTTTCATGCACTGCGCCAATGCATTGAATGAAAGGAGACAAAAAAAGGAAGTCAGGCACCATAACGCGATACAGACGAATACGGAATTATTTGACCATTTAGTGGCCGTGTACGCATTCATGTACACACTTACGGCCGGAGGCCTTCTTATCAGAGCAAGGTACATGTATACCGGACAGCCATTAGGACTTGCAGGACAATGTTCTCCGTTTGTTGCGACTGCATTACGTTCTGGGGTTACCGCAGCGAAAGCGGATGGTGTAAGGCGGTAATTACTATTCAGCACATTAATACAACGTTTATTGACATGCCCAGAAGGAAAGAGGCTAAAAACTAAACAAGACACTCCTCCCATCCCCCATTAACTCGGCCGATTTACTTCACAACGGACGAAACAACTCAGCAACTATATAGAGCAGAACCTCGTTGATACGTCTCTCAGGTTACCGGAAAAAAACAAATGCTTCGCGAGGAAGCCTAGCAGCCGATAACGCTGCGGCAGCGATACAGAAGGCACAAAAATTACGGTGGATGCTCAGAACTTCCTAAGAATGGGAAGTCGAAAGCCTAAGTGGACATTTAATTAATCGGTTGTTTTGTTTTATTGCGGAAGTTTTCTATTCAGCATAAGGGGAAATTGAATGTACAGATTGTACACTCCGGATTCCCGAAGGAATCGGAGCAGGGGGTCATGGCGTGGAGCTTGTATCTACGCCATGAAATCCGGCGGACGTCCAGGGCGCGGGCCGCAAGTGGCGATACCTTCAGTTGAACTTTGCGGCCGCAGCCACCACCACTTGACCAGCCGCCCCCTGGACAGCACCGCCGGAAGCTGGTTCAGACCGCTCGCCATCGCCAGGAGCCCCCTGTTTTTACTAGAGCACTAGAAGGATTATACTAGGGTACTACAGCACTAGAAGGAGTGTACTAGAAGGATACCCGTAGGTAGCTTCACTTCCCCATGCGGGTCGTGCTTCACGTGCGGCAGCGGCACACCCACCTTTGGCGCTGCTGTTTTCCTTTCCGGGCGCATGCTGCGCGTCACCCCTCCGTCAACCCTCCTCCCGCACTGCAGTTTCGCGGCCCCCGACTCACGCTGGCTCACACCGCAACTCCAACTTTTTTTTCTACTACCGATTTTCTGTACTTCTCAACGCGCGTGCTTGAAACATAGACATCTAAAGCTTTGGCCTTAAAATTTACGGGTGCTGATTCCGATGCGTGCGGTTGGGTCTGCCTTAGTAGTGCGATTCCGGTCGTGCGACAGATTTGTGTTCACGAACTGAATTCACTTAACCTCCTCTTGCAACCCCTTTCCTCCTATTCTTTACCAATGTAGGTATATCCCTTCACATTGCTGCTCAACTCTCCTTCCCGGGCACGCTTGCTGTGTGACCGGTGCTTACCGAAAACGAAGTGCTTTAGACAATCCACTCCGTGAAAGCTCCGAATTTATCCCTAATTCTTGCAGAGGAAGCCCCATTTCCAACCCTTACGACGAGATACAATACAATATCATCGTACCCTCCCTTCCTAGGTTTAGAAACACAATTCGTACTAAAACACGTATAACTTAAAGCACTTTAAGTTATACCTTATACATTAGTTAAGGTATAACTTAAAGTGCTCCCTTGTGTCATGCAGAGAGCCGAGCGCGAAATTCGTTCCGGCGTTCCCAGTCCCTTCAAAGATCCCCCTCAACGGTCAGAGTTGAAAAATGACTTTCACCGGTATTCGTGGAGCCTTAATGAAAACAAACAATGCTTAGAAGAAGCGGTTTATACAAGCGCTTGTGAAAGGGCCATCGAGGAAAATAACGCTCGCTGAAAGTATTAAAGATGAGCACATGTAGCAGGTACAAATTTACAAATTAGATGCGCTGCCTATGGTGTCCACGTGCTGTGAGTAAACAACGTGTGCCCGGAAGCATTCCCTCCATCGAACGCGCAGGTTTCAGGAATGCCAAGAAAGGCCCGGGAGCTCGGGCGCTTTTAATTAAGTTGCCGGGAAAGCCGTAAGAAACGAAGTTGACAGCGCCCTCGTTACGCATTGTGTGCTCTTTATTTTTAAGTTACTTTTATTCCTGACACTCCTTCCTGATTCGAGGATCGTTTGTTCTTCCCCGCGGACAGTTAGAGACGTGCGCGCACACACGTTAAATCAATATTTGAGCCTTTTGCTGTATAGCCTTTATTAGATGAAAAATAGTGGTTTTACGGGGATACTTGACGGCTTTTTTCGAGTTTTCCGGCATCCGCTTTGCGCAATCACGCACGTTTTAGTGTTCCCGTGGAAACCGGAGGAACTGCGAGGTTAAAGGGCAGCATCGTCTAACAAACATATGCGGCAGCCCTGGGTCACATGCGGGGCTTCTGGACTGCTTGCGCAAAGATGGGGCGCAAAATTCGAGCACTGTGTTTGCTCGACGAGTATGTATACAGCGCCTGGTCTCAGCGTTACACTCCCCCCCCCCACGGAGTTGGCAGCCCTTAACTTGCTTGTCGCGGACCGAACTTGCAATCTGCTTTTCAGGCTACCATGGGGACACACAATTGCGCGTCTCACGTGTTCGGTATGTGGAGAGGTGATACAATAGAACTACATGGGACACTGAATCCACGGGGTTTTGGATATTGCTCGGCGCGACGGTTCTGATGCAGGTCCAATAAGACTATGGCGGGAGCCCAAAGCTATCGTGGAGCTCCACGTCTGTGATTGTGTAAAGGCCGTTACATTTTTTTGTTTCTTTTGGCTGTTCTACCGCACGGAGGAGAGACCGCTTTCATCAGTGCCACACACCCAGAACTTAAAGGCTCGCGCTGTCATGCCACGGACACGCCAGACCCGCTGCTACCGGAGCTCCAGGCCGTATGTGACGCCATCAAAGCTGCAGGCGCACTTACTAACATCACGGAGGTGCATATATACACAGACTGGCTCAGTGCTGTGAAGCACCTGTAGCAAGTGAAAAAGATTCTTCTGATCTAGCAGCCGATTGCCAGCCTCCACATGACAGCACAGCTAATCTTACGCGTACAATGGGTACAGGGGCACGGTCAGAATTTTTTGAACCAATTAGCGGACAATCTTTTGCACTCTCCTTCCCCACCTAAACCTTAATTCGCCCCTAGCCATCCTCCTTGTGATCCACGCTCCCGTCTTTTAGCCAGGAAATCTCTTCTGAGAAGGGACACACCTGCCCTAATTCCCCCGTGTGTCTGCTCCCCCCCCCCCCCCCCCCTAATCTTTCTCGGGTGGATGAAGTTTCTCTCAGGAGGCTTCGGGATGGGGTGGCTCTCACACCTTCAATCACCTGGACTTAGGGACCCGCACTATAAGACCCAGGAACATGCCCCGAGTGCCCGTCTCCGGCGGCTGAAGCTGATGTCAAGCATCTCTAGTGGATGTGCACAGGTAAAGCACAGCTCGGTACAATGAGCTCAAGGTGGTTGGTCCTCCGTGGGATAGACCGGGTTACTTCAACCAGTGGGTGCAAGAATACCGCTACTGCAGTTCGATAATGAGTTTCCTACAAGAAACCGGACTGCATGCGTACCTGTAGACTTGACCAGTATTATCGGTTTCCTCACTACCTGTGATTTTCGTACCCCTCCTCTCTCTCGCTTTCCTACCTTCTTGTCTCTCTTGCTTTCATACTTTACTTTCTCTTCTCATCTCCACACATTTTTCATATGCCGCATGGCAAAATCACGTGCCAAAAAAAGTAATTTGAGACTTTTCAATATTCACCTGCAGATGCCTGCAGTCACTCGGTGATTTTAATTTTAGGTCCGGAGTACCTTAGGACCGCAAAATGTCCGTCCGCGTCCGTGCGCATAGCATTTACAATCGCAAAAAATTACACAGGCACCGACAGGATTTGAGCCTGTGTCTGGTAGACCAGACAGAGTTAGTGTCAGTCGTCTTACCCATTGGGCTACGACCGTGAGTCGTACCCGAGGGTCAAACGGCTTACTCTCTCGCCTGTAACGGTGCGGAGTACCTTAGGACCTCCCAATGTCCGTCCGCGCCCATCCGTGCGCACACCACCATCAAGCGAAAATCAAGCGAAATTCGATTTGAGCCGTGAGTTGCAGTTTCAATTAGGGATAATCAAGGTGCAACTCACGGCTCAAATCGAATGACGGTCGGGGCGCAAATCCGATGTCACTCGGGGCGCAACTTGGATGTCATTTTGTGTCCCTGTACTCCGCACCCTCGCCATAATCCACGGTGGGGAGATGCTGCCACTTTATTTGCAGGAATTGCAGCTGCTACTAACGACCATGCTTAGCCAAGGGGTAGTGTCATCTTTTGCTCGCGACATGTTTTGTCATTTACAGGGATCGACAAAGGAACTCCGTTAAGGGAAACTATTCTATAACACTTTCCATGCATACAAAAGAACACAAGACCCGAACACGCTTTTCACACAGTTGCCTCCAGGTCGGTTTCTACTGCATCATGTGCTGCGCATGGTCCAAACTTTATCGTCACAGAGAATATCTACGATAATACCAATATTTTCACACCGAAGCACACGAAATTTTTATTTCCCTACAATAACTTGCTCAAAGAAAAACCACGCAATCAAGCATCTCTCCAAACTATTTAGGCGTGGTATTCTGCGCCCAGGTAAATCAAACAAAATCATTGTCCTCTATCGTCATATGCAAACTACAATGCCTGTCTATGCTTTGCAACTGACAGTAGTAGTGTGCTGGGTTTCGAAACACAGCGGCATTACCGGAAATAAAAATCGTTGACAGAAATACTGCTGTTGCCGCCCTAACAGGATCCTAACTGTCTTACAAGCCCTGTTACATAAGGGTATTCGCGAATCTTGGCATGAATAATAGAATGTATGCGCACACCACAAAAGTACACCTAATAAAACCGGAAATGGGTAGATACTCCACAGAAAAACAAAATAATTTCAATGAAATATACTTGTGCAGAATGAGAATAGGCCACAAGCCTAGTTTGAATAAACGGAACACAAACACAAAATTGTAACAACTGCATTGATGCTCTCTTTGTGCTCCTCATTTTTATTTAGCTAATGGCCTGGGGTAATTCTAGACGGCGGAAGTTTCCGGACTTTTACACCCATTGAATTCAATAGCTTGCTCCATTTTCTTATCAGCCGAACCAACGTTTTCAACCTAATGTTCTTTATCCAACCTTGACTAAACTATACTCTAAAACCCATCTGATGATGATGTTTAGAGTTTAATGGCGCAAGGCCGACTAAGGGCAAAGAGCGCCAAACAAAAGTGATTACATGAAAGTGACATGGAAGTAAAAGAACACTTTAGTATAAATAAACAAAGTAAAACACAACGTAATGAAGATGACTGGTGTAAAGGGCCAGGTTGTCAACATGCATGATAAGAAATGAGATGTAAAAATTTTACGTCGGTGAGAAACTCGAAAACGCGTTTGACTGGAAACAGGGCTTCGTCTCCTAAGAAGTGTGACGGGTGTGGTGGAATATGTCGTGTGTGTAGTTGAGGGAAGTGTTTGCGGCGTGTAGTGTCGAGTGCCTTACATTGTATGAGGATGTGCATCACGGATAGGGCCTCTCCGCACCTACTGCACAGAGGTCTTCGAGACCCAGTGAGAAGGTGCGAGTGTGTTGCATGAGTATGCCCTATCCGTAATCTGGCCAAGGCGACTTCAGTGTATCTATTGCGTGTGTCGGTGGTGTATTGTCCCAAGTGTGGTTTTATTACGTGTAACTTGTTGTCTGTCTGTTCACTCCAGTGTGTTTGCCATGTTTTGCGAAGTTGTTGTCTGATGTGTGGTTTCACGTCGGTGTAGGGTAATGTGGTTATGTCTACTGTATTCCTGAGTGTAGCAGCAGCAGCCATTCGGTCCGCTGCTTCGTTCCCGGCTATACCACAGTGGCCAGGGACCCAGCAAAGAACTAGTTCAAATTTGTGGACATACACAGACATAATACCCTTGACTATTAGGTTTACAACGTGATTTCTTGAAGACTTTGTTGCCGACAACGCCCGCACGACACTGAGTGAGTCTGTATATATAATGGATCTTGGTATGTGACATTGAAGGATATGATTGACAACAAGAAGTACACCGTAAGCCTCTGCCGTAAATATACTAGTATGACTATTCAGAGTTTTGGTGACACTAAGGCCGGGCCCATGTGCCGCGCAGGACACAGAGGTGGAAGTCTTAGAGGCATCCGTATAAAATTCAGAGCACTCATACTTCTGCTGCAAATACAAGAAATGCTGCAGAATTGCACATGTGGGAGCTCGGTTTTTATCTACATGTGTGAATGATGTGTCGCATGAGACAGGGCGGAGATGCCATGGTGCTATGAGATCTGTTACAGAACTTTGGATGGTATCTAAAAAGGAGACAGCAAGCTCTGACGCTTCCTCTCTAACTCTGTAAGAGAAGGGCGCAGAGAAAGATGGTCGATTTAAAAGGAGTTCAGTCATGGAGGTATCATGAAAAACTGATTTAAAAGGATGGTGAGGCATGGATGAAATTTTAAAAGCATAAAGAAGGTCTGTGTATGCTCGCTGACGTTGCAGGTTCCATTTATTGCACTCTACATACAGGCTTTCGACTGGACTAGTCCGAAAGGCACCACAGGACAAGCGGAGCCCTAGATGAAGCACAGGGTCCAGCATTCTGAGGGATGTTTTAGTGGCTGACCCATAGACAACGCTGCCATAGTCCAATCGTGAGCCTATCAGGCTGGCAAAAACACGCAACAGAAGCTGTTTGTCAGCACCAAAAGAGATGTGCGAGAGAACCTTCAGGATATTCATTGTTTTTAAGCATTTATGTTTTAGTTGTTTTATGTGTGGGATGAATGTGAGCTTTTCGTCAAAGATTATACCTAAAAACTTGTGTTCCTTTTTGACAGGAATCGAGACACCGTGGAGTTGAATGTCTGGATCCGGCCGGATGCCACGCCTCTTGGAAAACAAGACACAAGTGCACTTCCCGGGATTAAATTTAAAACCGTTCCTGTCTGCCCAACCAGCTAGCTTGTTAACACCAAGCTGGACTTGGCGCTCGCAGACAGACAGGTTACAAGACTTGAAGGATAATTGTACGTCGTCTACATAAATTGAGCAGGAAATCGACGGTGGCAATGCCTTCCTCAGGGAATTCATTTTCACAATAAAAAGGGTGCAACTTAAAACTCCACCTTGTGGCACTCCATTTTCCTGCACATGCACCCTAGAGAGTGCAGTTCCAAGTCGCACGCGAAACGTCCTTTCGGACATGTAACTGGAAAGCGTGTTTATCATGTTACCCGACATGCCAAAGGACTTCAAGTCGCTAAGGATGCCGTACCGCCACGCAGTATCGTACGCCTTTTCAAGATCAAAGAAGACTGTCATACAGTACTGCTTGTGGAGGAAAGCATCTTTGATATAAGACTCTAATGCAACGAGTTGATCGTTGGTAGATCGCCCCGCCCTAAAGCCCGCCTGGCAGCTCTCGAGAAGGCCATTGTACTCTAAGAAGTACACAAGTCTCCTGTTTATCATCTTCTCGAAGAGCTTACACAGGCAGCTTGTCAGGGCAATGGGACGATAACTGGCGGGAGAGGAAGGGTCCTTCCCTTCCTTTAGGAAAGCCACTACTATGGCCTCCCTCCAAGAGCGTGGAATGTGCCCCGAAAGCCATATTTTATTGTATAGGTGTAAGAGTGTTTCAAGAGTGTGTAGGTGCTGCATCATGTTGTATGTAATCTTATCTGCGCCTGGAGCTGAAGGTTTGCACGAGCTCAGGGCAGCCCTCAACTCATAGAGAGTGAATTCAGAGTTGTAAGAAGTTTTTGATCTGTCTTTGTCGTGTAAGGGCTTTTTTTCTGCAGATGTTTTGTGTTTCATGAAAGTGTTCGTGTAGTGTGCTGTACTGGACACGTGTTCGAAGTGTTGTGCAAGCGTGTTAGCCTGGTCTTCAAGTGTGTCCCCTGTTGTGCTAACCAGGGGCAGGCTGTGTGTCTTTTGTCCTTTGAGCTTGCGTATACGTGTCCAGACTTTGTGTGTGTCCGTGTATGAATTAATGGATGTCAAGAAGGTGTGCCAACTCTCTCGTTTCGCCTCACGGCGCACACGTTTTCCTAACGCCTTGGCCCGTTTGAACAAAATGAGGTTACCCGACGTGGGGTACCGACGAAGGACACCCCACGCCTTGTTCTGGGCCTCTCGCGCCCGCCTGCAGTCCTCATTCCACCACGGCCTCCGCTGGTTGCGCGGGGCACCAGAGGCGTGGGGAATGGACTTTTCGGCGGCGTCGAGGATGTGCGCCGTGAGGAGTTGAGTGGCTTCTTCAACGTGTAGGTGTCCTATGGATGTGTGGTGTAGTTTGGATGTCTCTGTAAATGTGTTCCAGTTAGCTCGTGCTTCATTGAACCTATTATGGGAAGATGGACTGCTCGGGCCTTTACCTATATAAGTTAATGAAGTGGGGAAATGGTCACTGCCATATGGGTCAGGTCCCACACCCCACTCGAGAAGAGGAAAGAGAACTGCGGAGCCAATAGCCAAGTCAAGACATGAGTATGTGTTGTGTGCTATGTTATGATATGTAGGCTGCTTATTGTTGAAAAGGCATGCTCCAGAGGATGTAAGAAACCTCTCTATCAGGCGACCTCGGGCATCCGTTCGAGAAGAGCCCCAAAGAGAATTGTGCGCATTAAGGTCGCCTGTTAGAATGTATGGTTCAGGCAGCTGGTCAACCAGCGCTTCGAAGTCAGAGCTCAAAAGTGTAACATCAGGAGGAATGTATATGGAGCATACCGTTATCAACCTATTAAATATTATTAAGCGTATTGCTACAGCCTCAAGGATAGTGTTTAAAGTGACAGGGTGGCATGCTAAAGATTTCCGGGTGATTATGGCCACACCCCCAGAAGAGTGTGTGCAGCCATCCCTGTCTTTCCTGTATACCAGGTAACTATTCAAGAAATTTGTGTGTTTGGAATTCAGATGTGTTTCCTGGACACACATTATACTTGGCTGATTGGCATGCAGAATCTCATAAATGTCGTCAAGATTATTCAGAAGGCCTCTGCAGTTCCATTGAACAATATTTTCTCTTCCCATTATTATGTGTTCAGAGCTACTGGAGTGTGACTATTTATGTAGGGTCTTTCGGGGCTTGCACTCTTGGAAGGGGTTTTCTGACCTTCTCTACTGACCTGGACGTCGCAGCCCGTTCCTTCCGCTGCGATGGAAGCCGGAAGGGCTCGACGTCCATGTCGTCATCTGAAGGCAAGGGGGTGCCCAGCGGACTGGGCCCCCTTGACATGGTACCCTTTCGGGTGTTCTTTGCCTGCGCTGCCAGTGCCGAAGGCGTGGGGAGCACCCCAGATGGCACAGGCAGTGAGGCGTGGGAGGGGGTCGCTGCGATTGCCTCCGCCTCCATCTCGTTCGGGCCCTCGCGCGTGCTTCGGGCCGGTGGAGAGGTGGAAACGGTGGGTGCAGCAGCATCCCCACTGGACGTGAATGCCACCACAGCCGCTGCTGACTCAGCGAGCGGTGCGGAGGCGGGTTGGGCTGCCTGAGGCAACCCAGGGGGGGGCGGGGGTGGGACCAAGTCCGACTCGCGGTACTGGGTCCCCGCAGAAACCAGGCGCCGCTCCGCCCCCCGGCGAGCTGCGTCGGCGTACCTCCCCAGAGGGAAAGAGGCGAACCTCTTCCGCGCCTCTGGGAAGGTGATGTTTTCAGTGACCTTGATGTTAATGATTTTCTTTTCTAATTGAAACTTTTCACAGCTGCGGGACCATGCTGCGTGCGGCCCCTGACAGTTTGCACAGGTGAAGGTAGTAGAGTCACAGTTTTCAGTAGGGTGGTCATGTGCGGCGCATTTCGCGCAGGTCGTTTTGCCGCGACAAGAAGTTGTAGCGTGCCCGAATCGCTGGCACTTGTAGCAGCGGCGCGGGTTAGGTATGTACGGACGTACACCACACCTAATGAAGCCAGCATTGATGTGCTCAGGAAGTTTTGATTTGTTGAATGTCAGGATTATATGCTTTGTGGGGATTTCCTTATTGTCTCGTCTGATGGTGATACGCCTGACTGCAGTTACACCCTGATCTTTCAGGCCTTCCAACAGATCAGCTTCGGTCTCATTCAACAAATCGGTCTCCGAGATCACACCCTGAGAGCTGTTGAGGCTACGATGGGGAGTGACTCGGATGGCCAGATCTGCCATGCAGGTTTGCGACAGGAGGTTAGTGGCTTGTTGCTGCGTCTTGACATTGACAAGGACTTCTCCGGTACGGAGTTTCTTAGCATCGAACGATTTTCCGAGGATGCCTTCCAGGAACTTAGTGATCAGGAATACGGACATTGAAGAAACAGGGTTTGTTTTGTCAACTGCCTCGATAACCAAGAATCGAGGATAGTTGTCAGGTTTCGGACTGTGGATTGTTGGAAGGGATGGAAAAGATACTTCGGTGCGGCCCCTTTTCAGGGACCGATCACGTTTGGGGGGGGGTTTAGAGAATGCCATACATCATAGTATAGAAGCAGGGGACGGGGGTTCTTTCTTCTCAAACCTTACCCTGATAGCCTGAGAGGTCCCGGAGCTCCCTGCCTGGTAAACAGACAGGGAGCCCATCCGCCGGAGCTTGACCTGGGCTCCGACGGCCACCGTTCGTGGTTTCTAACCCTCCACCTATAAACACATCGCCACGGTTGGATCCAGCTTATGTTTGGGGGCTCGGGGTCCGCGGTATCGCCAGTACCGTCACCATGAATACTCAAGGTGCCCCGTGCGGGGTCTAAAACCCATCTCATGCCACGAGTAATCTAAAGCACCCTCAGAAATGAGGGCAGTGTTGAGGGTTTCTCGCCTGCAGCCGGCTCTTTGACGGCCCTTTCTAGGGCAAGGAACATGTTGTTCCTTGCCCTAGGAACATGTTGTTCAGGCTCCTCGTGCTTTTCATGCAGTACCGCTACCATTATGTCCTACCATGCTCGCCATTTCCACGTTTTGATCAAAGTCTTTATGCACCCAAATACCCCTTTAGACATATTACACCCATACCGTAAAGATAGTGAACGAGTGATTTGATGCGCACCTCGCGCTACTGAAATTTGTATACTACTACTCCAGTTCTCCTTTCAGCTGCAAATCATGCGAATGCTAAGTGAACGTTGAAATAACTCGTTCAAACGCAAATAAACGTTCCTCAACTAAACGGTGTACTGTATAAATTAAAGGCCGGAAAAGCGCATTTCTAGGAACACAGGACAGTTTACAAATGTAATTAGGGGCGGCGCAAAGTGGACTGCGGGGATTCGTCCAGAGGCGTAATTTCGTAGTACACCTCCCAAAAACGAACTGTCCCCGATTCCTTAACGCGTACCCCCCTTTTCCCATTCACGCAATACTGTCCGCCTATGTTTTCCTCCCTCTCAGGAGTGCTACTTCCGCGAAATCTTGCGCATCGTGGCCGCCCTTGAGGCCCGCCAGCACAGAAAGTGAGCGGGTTCCGAGGAGCGACCGGCGCTGCTATCCTAGATTTCACCGTGCATTGCGACACGGGTCACACCGTGGCGTGGGAAAAGAAAAACTTGTGCACAAGAAAGCGAACGCATAAAAGTGCCTCGAAGGTCAGGTAACCATGCGAAAGGCCACGCTATGGCTGGCGTGTGTGACAGGCACATGCTTTAAGGATGTTCATATATTACGCTCTTCCTTCGCGAAATCTCTCAAAACTACAAAGCTCGCAGCAGCCTCCAGGGGACCTCACACTTCACGAATTGAATATCAAGAAATAGAGACATGCTAAAAAAAATCGCGCCAATCCACCCTGTGAATGTGGTTGGAAAGCAAAGCTGTAAACGGCAACCACAATGTTTACCCATGCGACGTCACTTAAATTTACTCACGTCGCTCTACAAATAGTGAAACCAGAGAGAAGTGAAATGCACTGAACCACAGCCTTTATAACTTCATAGAGATATTCTTGGTCAGGTTAAATCAAGGCATGATGCATGAATGGTGGTTGGTTGAGTTGTATTGGTGTAGCACATGAGTGGAAACTCTTTTTATAATATAAAAGGAAGCTCAAACCCTGTGTTGGATGATCTCACTTCTCGGCCTCCGCCGCCGCGGACGGAGGCGACGAGATCGGCCACAAAAACGGAAGAGGAGAAGGAGGAGTAGGACGAGGAGGAGCAGGAGGACGAGGAAGAAATACTTCTATTCAGATTTTTAATGGCCCAGGGTACGGCCCAGAGGAGTGGTTCCTTCTTCACTGGAGCCCATATGCAGTCCGCGCTGCCTGTGCTCTGTCCACCAGCTGAAGCAGGCTAGGCAGAGGGGAGCTGGACAGCAGTATCTCCCATTGCTTTTGTTGGGTGTGTGACGGAACGAGAGGAGGGTGATCAGGGCTAAAGTCGCACACTCCGCTTTTGTGGCGGATTGTTCCTACTTCTGAGTAAAATTTACATTCAGCGTCGTAGCGATTCGGGTGCAATAAGTGAAGACGCGTCGGGTGTGGGAATGCGCCGGATTTTATGAGCCGTAGGGTAGTTTGTTGTTCTCTGGAAAGGTCAGGGTAAGGCGAAGGTACGGTCTGTCTCAGAAGGCGAAAATGCTGGGTTATGTTCCTGAACGAGACAACCGGGTGACTGTGCTCGTGCAGCCCAATAGCACGGGGCCAAAGCGCGCGCTTGTTGGTGGGCGTATTCGTTGCCCTCCATGGAAGAGTGAGCTGGTGTCCAATTAATAGCTGAATGGAACCATTTGGAGCGTGGGTGTTCAGCAAACTCAGTCCCGGTCGGGAAATGCAACCCGACTGGTAATTCCGGTAGGCTTGTTGGGAATGGGTGACTACCTTCCGAACCCCTGGTTGAGTGAGAGCCAAGGCGATGGCTGCCTCTTCTGCTGCCGTCATGTCTTCGGTCTTGAGTGAGGCACACGCAAGACATTGGTTCTGGAGGTAGCCACAATGATGGCGTATTGCTGCCCTGGATTTTGGAGGCGTCTTTGTCGATAACTGCGTGATCACCACCGAGGGTGGTGTTGAGCGCTTGAGCCCGTGCTTTTCGGCGGCCATCGTTGTGTGAGGGGTTCATATTTATAAGCAAAGGGAGCATCTTTAGTTCTTGTCGCGAAGAGTCCGGGAGTACTTGAAGCAGGGTGACATTCTGTGCGGTCCAGCCAATCTGGTGAAGGGTGCGGCGACCCGCCGCAATTCTGCTCAGTCGAAGCTTCTGCTTAGAAAGATGCCCCTCTATCAGTTCTTCCATCGTGTTGTGGAGCCCCGGGCTAAGCAGATTCTTTGTTGACGCACTCATGAGAAGACCAATGGCCTTCTCGACCGCCTTTTTAATCATTATATAAGACATCTTTGTGTCCTCCTTGCCGAGAAGAAGACAGGGGTTGACGTAAGTGATTCTCGAGAGGACAAAAGCTTGACTTAATCGAAAGGTATCGGATTCCTTAAGGCCTCGCTTCTTGGTGGCAACTCGCCTGATCATGTGTATGATTTGATTGATACTGTCTTTGATGCGCTGCAAGGATACGTCACTCCTGGTGTTGGCCTGGAGATGTAGGCCCAAGATATTGATGCTGGGGCTTGGAGTGATGGCCTGGACATCAAGGAGTATTTGAATGTGTTACTTGGTGTGTCGTTTGGCGTGAGGGCGGACGACAAAGCGCTGTGATTTTTTTGCGTGAACACTGGAGGCCATAGGGTTTCGCGCATTAGCATACTAGAAGTGAGATGCCATGAGTTACTGTGGGCTTCCAGAAATTTTTGTAACTCCTAGCACACGCGGAAGGCTCGCACATGGCTCCTAGAGGTACCGTGGGCGGTGCGCACTGCGGCGCGAGAGATTACGTGACTCTATCACGTGGCGTTCAGCGAGAATGCAAGGGGTAAACCCGAAGATGTGCTGGTGAGTGCACCACCTGTCTTCCCAGCCCCCGCGTGGGCTCGTAGCCAAATCGGTAAGGCAACGGGCTCTCGCTCTGTCACTCTGTTAGTTCCCGGTTCGATTCCTGGCGGTGCCAGTAAATTCTTTTATTTGTTCGCGAGGGTTTTCTGGTGACACCAACGGTCGCGAAAGAACCCTTGGGGGGTAGAGGTAAAAAGCTTTGCTTTAAAAAATATAGGGACAGCGTAGGATGTGGTCCCTGAACATGGGTGCTCTGCACGCGAACACGCACAATTAGGCGGAGACTTTAATATACAACCACATGTACATGCGTCCTTTACGAAGGAGCGACTTTTACGTGCGGCAACAACATACGCACATTCGCACGTTAGCTCGAACATACATACGAACGTCTATGCGCGCGTATGCTCCAACGCGCGTACGACACACGTAGTTACGCAGTAGCAATGCTACTTTAACACGGACGAATATACGTTCGCCTGCATGCACGGAAGGCACGCGTACGTACGCATGTGCATCCATTCGTACGCTCTGTCAAAATATTTATGGGTGCGAACTAGCAAGCTGCCACTGAGTAGCGCCAGCGGCATCCACTACAGCCGCCGGCAAAACGGGCGAGATCACATGCCTCCCCTTAATCAACGACCGCTACAAACGGGTAGGCGTGGTGAATTCTAAAACCATTAGCCCGACCACAGCCAAATCATGAGCGCGTAGGGTTTGCTGTCTACAGATATCCCTTGCAGTACCCAGCTATAAAAGCCCGTGATTTCTTCGTCGTAAACGGTTCGAGCGGCTGTTTATACTACATACCTACGTCGGTTCGTGAAGACGCACATGTGCCCCAAAAAGTAAACGGAGCATGGGTTGAAGATTTTGAGGATATTGCTCCGTCATGTGCCTAGACAGCAACCTCTAAGTGACTTTTCAAGAAAGTGATTCTATCGGGCCGGTCATATTTTATTTATGCTGGCAGTTGCATAAAATAGAAATGATTGTTATTTCCCGAAGCCGTACTCCGTTTACTTTTTGGGGCACCTGTACGTGACGTAATATAAGTGTTGCCGCAGTACGTATACCAGACCACGGTGCGAAGTCTGGCGTAGCTGTTTCGAAACTATCGCCGTTTGCCCTATAGAAACCCGCTTCATAATTTCAGCGAAGAAGCGAATTTCTCGGATCCCTCAACCCCACCTCAGTGCTGTTGCCACAATCTTGGAGCTCAGACTTGAATGAATTTTCTGCGAAGTTCCATCGGCGCACTTAGCCCCTGGCAAGATCCCACAAAATATTATGCGAAATTGAGCCAGTCCTAAACCTGGTAGCAACCGTTGCTTGTCTTGCTGGCATGTCTTTTTCCGCTCGTTCCTTTAAGCGTTATTTTCCGTATACCAAGGCACAATTCCGGTTTTTGATTTCCCTTTAATTTACGTGCCCATTCAGCGTGATATTTTAATGCAAGAACATGCTTTAGATTCCCCCACCAGTTTTGTCTGGGGTTTCTCTTTGACTTTGAAACGAACCGCACGGGCAGCCTGTAAAGGGTGCACCACCGCACGAAGGGCATTACTGCAGTGAAACACACAAGTAAGAGAGCATCCTTTAACGCCCTCCCTCTTTTCCGTCCGTTTCTGGTTTTCTAGCCTAGAAAGTGTCCCCACGCATTCCACTGGAATAGATTGCCTACATGTATCCAGGTGATACGATAGCATTACCGTTGACGTCAAGATAGCGCTACTCGATGTCTGAAATGACACCAGAATTCTATTCCCCTAAAACTACGCCACGAAACAATGTCCTTACCTCTCGCGTGATGGGTGAAAAACGCGGTTGCAGACGCGTACGCAAGCGCACACCACTCATTTTAAATGCATAGCATTTTAGTAACTCACAATGTCACGCGGCGTTGGCGTGCCTTGTCGTAGTCCGCATGCGCGTCTTGTCGTAGTCCGCATGCGCGCCTTGTCGTAGTCCGCAGCCAGGAAGAAATAAAATAACAGTTTCCGGCGCCCGGTTTCGAACCCATGACGCCGCGGGCGGAACGCAAGGTGCCCGGCGCCCTACCGACCGAGCCACGAAACCGACACACATTTCGATGCACCGAACGCGCCTTATATCCTTCACTCATTTCTCGTTTGTTTCGAAAGCGCCACAAGTTGTCCCGCGCCTCCAAAAGATGGCGACACGGGTCCCGCAATCAAGAGATACGACTTGCCGGCGCATCCCCTCGGAAATGCTGTGCATTTGATCGTGCCCCTCGCGAGGGGGATGTCTTTTTTAGAGAAGGCCCCTTAGGGGTTGTGTTTGCTTGCGTCTTCTGTTGTCGTCGTAATCGTCGTCTCATGTAGTCACGGTACCAAAATAGCGGGAAACTCGTTTTTAAAGATCAAACGAGACACTGAGCAAGTTTGTTCGGTAGGAATGCTTAGTCTTACTCTTTTTCATCCACGTGGGTCTACTAAAACCAACACTCCAAGCGCATCGATGCAGCAGTGCAGATGGGGTCTGGCAAAAGACCACCTCCCACGGAAGAAGCGATCCAGTCAAGAAAGCGACATCGTGCAGCAGCGGAACATAGGCAACACGAACACAACATGCAAGGCAACGCCGTTTGAAGCGGTTTCAAAAAGGCGCTCCAAAGAAGATAGTTCCCTGAAAATTCGAAAGACGGTCCCGAACACGCGTTAAAATATAATCCAAAAACACTATCATATTTCCTTGATAATCATAGCAGAAGATTACTGCCAGATTTTCATAGCGCGGTATGCCGTCCATGTATAAGCGTGGCATACAACCGTAACTCATCACCCCAGGGATCGCCCCATGTTGTTTCGCGGGTTTCCAAACAGCTAGAAACTTAAGAACGAAAGGGTGAAAGAAGCAGCTTAGCAGACATCACACGCTTTGGAATTTTAATGCGTAAATAGCGATTGAAGGCTTCCTGGTCGATACCTTATTGGACAGTAAATACAGCCAGTAAATCAGATGTGTTGTTAGACCAGCGGGGCTTTTCTCAATTTCCTCGGCTACGTTTGAGGTCTGCGCTGAAACTCCCACAACTTAAAGATTAAGGCGGGCGGCGGACATAACTACGTGTAGTATTTCTGTTGTGAGCTCATTCAGCTACGATCCCGTTCGGCTCGTGCTTTAAGTTAATAAGCTCGCTCGGATGATCGTTACGATACGTCCTCTCAAAACAGCGTCAAGTCAATCTTGTTTACTCAGCGTGCTCGTAATAAAATATTGCACAGGGAGCTGAAATACAACGCGTAATTAGATTTCGAAAACCCGCCGCAAAGTCGGGCGCAAAAATATGCAAACAAGTTTCTTCTTTTTTTTTTGGCGGGGGGGGGGGGGGGGGTGAAACCCTTTCAATGACACGCAACACTCCAACAGTTTTGCTCCGTTCATTTGCGTTATCATACACGCGGATTGTCATCCTACATGTGTTCCGAATTAAATGGGTGCAAAGACATCTATCGAGTGCCGATGGCCCCGTGCTTTGTTTACGAACAGCGGGGTTTACGAACATACGATAATAGACCGTCACCGCACTTGAGCTGACCTGCAAGGTAGAGGTATAACAAAGCGAGAATAGGTCGCTAAACAGAAGGGCGACGCTTGGACATCCGTGTTCACCGGCGGGGACCAACTAGCGACTGACGTTAGTTGCCCTGACTACCTAATCCAGGCTTATGCAAGTCAGGGCTCACTGGGTCCTGACTAACCGAAATCGTATTCAAGCCACCAACCACGCGTGCTCTCTAAGCAGTCAAGCGCACGTCAGGACTGTGGCGTCACGCTGTGCATGCACTCTAGAAATTTACCCCTAGCACTGGGACAGCGGTTGTGGCTACGGCTAAATACATGCCTCAGCATCCAAATTTTCCCCTTTCGGTTTTCGTTGGCTGTCCCGTCTGCTTGACGTCCGATCTAATTGTCGTGTTTGCCTACCTGTGACTCTGTGTCCCCTTATCATCTGCATAAACCGTGCTATGGAGGACTGCCTAATGCATTCTTTAATCCAACCCGCTGCGGCAGCTAAATCATTGTGCTGCCGAGCCCAAGGACACGGGTTCGATTCCCGACCGCGGCGGCCGCTTTTCTGATAGAGGCAAAAAGCGAAAACGGCGGTATGTTAGGGATTGCGGCGCACATTAAAGATCCCTAGCTGGTCAAAATTAATCCGGAGCTATACGGCGAGCCTAATAACCTGTGTAGTTTCGGCCCGTTAAGTCCCACAATCAATCAAGCTAACTTCCAAATAGCTCCATACAGCAGTCAAATGTGCGCTTGGTGGCTGCCGTACGGCATGCGCTCTGTGCGGTACAGTAAGCAATCGGCGCCAACAGACCCACGGAGTTCCCAGGCAGTCGGACTGAATGAAACGAGGTAAGTCGCGTACTTTGCTTTCCGCGCTCGGCTAGCGCGGGGATGAAAACTTGCGTATTTCTATTGCATTGCCCCCCGCCCCCTTCTGCCCCAGCGCTGCGTTGCACCGTCGTTCGCGAAGGGCTGGAAACAAAATTACCATTAGAAGAAGAAGGCAATTAGCCCTGATCACTCGCATCCCTCGCGCCCTCTCTCTGTCTCTCTACAACTGCAACTAGCACGGCTTAACCTTGATCTGTAGAATGAGCTTCCGTTTTTGCAGCCGGAGAGCGACTCCATTGTTGCGCAGAGGGGACGCCATAATCCGCCTACCAAAGTAGCAGACGCATCTGTCTCGGGGCGGGGAAGAGGGGGGGGGGGGGGAGGGGGGGAGGGGGGGAGGGGGGGGGGGGCGTTAGAGCTCCTATTCTGTCGCCATGCAATTAAAAGTTTTTTGTGCTGTTGCGTTTAGCAGCCGCATGCCACTTCTGTTACGGTGTGCATTTTGCTGCCAGTTGGAGCGAGTTGTTCGGGGTTAAATCCTCGAGGCGAACGCGCATTTATTAGCGGAGTTAAAATAATCATCGGCCAACAAAAAATTGAGTCAGGAAGAGGGAAATTACTCCTTTACTCAGTGTTCGGAAGTGCAGCGTTGTGGGTGGTCTGTGAAAACCACAACCGGCTCATAGCGACCTGCCCATCGCTGCCGGCGGCAATGGGAGCCAGCGTGCCATAAAATTGCCGTCTAGGGAAGGGGAGCTCCGCCAGGTAGGGCTAAGTTTAATCCCCAAACTCACCGGCTTCGCTTCGCTAGCAGTGGGGCCTGCGACTGCACGCGTAAAATGTAGCGGTCGTACCCATCAATGCCGAATGTACCGATCACTACCTATAATATCCGCCAGCAAGATAATCCGCGGTTAAGTCTAGCCCTGCTTCGTAGCTATGCAAACGCCAACATACACAAGTAAACCACGTTGCTACCATATCCGTCTACTCGACTAGTGTTGTTTATTTTCAAGCATTTGTGTTCATTTAAACATGCGGTGAACTTCGTCGACTTTCGCTTCAGGTCGAGGAGCTGTTTTTGACGCTAAGCTCGTCTATGCACAGGCAAAGGTTCACACGGGAGGTTGGAATTTGTATAGGCACCCAAACAGCGCCATTCTGTGCTTGGAAGCGCCGTCATTCTTGCAGGAAGACAATGTTTTCCCAGCAAAGGGAGCACTAATCGACGGGAACATTTTCAGCGGTGCTGCGGCGTTTTCACCGTTTTCAGCGTTTCACCCGCCGGCCAAGTTGGGTATGGCAGCTGTCCACGGTCAATACTTGCAGTGAGAATAACAGTTATCTTTGGGATATATTTTTGAACCACTGTCCCCGTACCTAACCGATTGGAACTTGGTGAAAACAAATTGCCTTTATTGTGCCCCTGCCGGGCTTTCTCAGCTATACGCTACAAGACCATCGCGTACGATATGTTCATTGAAAGTAAGATGCAACAATACTGCAAGATCTTTCAGCCCATTCTTTCGCGAACGCGTTTCTTTTGGTCGCCGAGCCTAGCCCAAGTGGACTATAACCTACATTCATTATGATTGATCAGCGCAAACTTAACGGGACGAGAGGGACACAACACGAGCGCTCGAGTTGCATCCTTCTCTCGTCCCGACAAGTTTGCGCTGTCCCATCATAATGAATGTATACCAACTAGCCCAGTTTTCGACCTTGTTTAACCTAAAACCTAGGCATCACACTCACTGGAGCTACCTTTTCAGGAATTGCTATTAATGCTGCTGCTACACTGCCTCAGAAGCTGAATTTTAAGACTGCGCGGGAAATTTGCGACGCACGCTAGTTTTTTGTTGTTGTTGTTTTACCCGTGCTATGCGTCGTAAGCCACTGGGAATTAACTGCGCGCCAAGTGCTTTTTCCTGTTTTTCAACTTTATTTTGATGCACTGTATGAAACAGTGCGCGCAAAGTGCTTCTTCCTGTTCATTTTTTAGATGCGAAGCATCTCTTGCTCGGGGGGATGTCCCGCGTTCGTGCCCCGTCCGTAGCGCCTCTGATGATGATTGTGGCAGGATGCCCCTAGGGATTGGCCAACCAAAGAATCCATCACGAGAGAGCCTCGCGTTCAACCACCGTCGTCATCTTCCCGTACGGAAACCGCTGAAGAAGAAGAACGAGAAGACAAAGCTGCGACGAGGAAGGCGTGTATGTTGCTCTCAGCCGGTGCACCAATGTCAACAACCTTTACCTCACCAACACTGACGGAGACTACCGATTCTACCACAGAGACGACAACATTGACAAGAACACGATGGACGAGTTTCGGCGCCTCGAGAACCACCGCCTACTCACCGTCACACAACAGTACTTGCGTGCCTTTGCCACCGGTGTGGACCCGGACGCGGAATTCCCTCTGGCGCTACTAAACACCAGATCACTCAACATAACGGCAACGCAATGGAACTACACGGAACCCCCATGATGCTTCGCATCCTCATCAGGGTTCCCCACGGAAAGATGGTGTAATTTTCTGTTGCATGCTATAGAAGGAAACGCGCTGAATATATTTTTTTGTTTAATCTTTCGGATGTACGCACAATATGAAACGCGTGGAATGCCATGAAGCGCATTTGAAAGAATAAGCAGCTGTGGGCAGCTTTTTGCGGACGATATCCAGGTGGGTGCGCGGTTTCGCCAGGCTAGCCAAGTAACAGTTTCGCGTTAAAAACTTTTATTTGAGCACACCGCCTATCTCACAGAAGGTGTGCACTTCCTCCAGCTTGAATCGGCAAAGAATGAGCCCAACGGACCGAGAGGAAGACTAAATAACAAGGATGGCAGGCCGAGCAAACGCGTATACAGCGGAGAAACGGGGATCAAATGCAGCGCCAACCGGTGCAGTGGCGTCGGAAGAACTAAAAAGAACCAAACAAGCAATAACAAATTCTGTACGCGCAATCGGCCTGCATGGACAAGTCGCTATCTATAAAGCCAGTCGTGGTAAAAACAGCCTTGTCAAAATAGCATATTCCGAGCTCGACACTTGTTGGATTATTTGGGCACTTGCGCGAACATTCAGGTTGGCTAAAGGTTACGTTAGAAGCTTTCGTGTGGTGTCAAATGCTGTCTCTGCGCATGAAGCCGTTGTGTGGGCGGAAGTAAATAATTATTTCCTAATTTCATGCCTTTTGCGCGCGAGGGCAGTGGTCGTGTTTAATGTGTTTTCTCCTTTTTGGTAGTTGGTGTACAATCACTTTAGATTCAACAATTTGCTGCTTTTCTTTTTACTCGAGCATTGTAGGCATGTAAGGTTGTGCAGCGTTCAGGTGAAATTTAATGGAATTCCCATGTGGGATGAATTTGTCGCGATGGCGTGGAAAACTTGTTCGCGTTTGAAGTAGACTTCCTCGTGATTCGTGCTTTATCTCCTAAATTCTCATTTCGTGGGCTGCGACAATATTCGATTATTTTTGTGTGCATTGCTGATGACCCAACAAAAGCAAGAAAAAGCACTGATACCGTTCCATAGCGTAAGGTGTAGTTTTTCCCACTGATATTGCCAGAAGTCTTACCTGAGCCCTTACGGTTTTTTTTTTTGGTTTTTTGGTAATTATAAAGGCACCGTCGGGCGCCGTTTTTTCGCTGCAACTTTGCTCTTGGTGCATCGCCCTTTATTTCGTGCACCAAAAGCGCGTAATACATCGGCTTTAGAGTGATTTGACTCCGGCATAGTAAACATAACGGCGGGCGTAAAGTTATGGAAATGCATCTTTTGACTAGATAACCGAACACGGCGGTGTTCGCATTTGTAGCCGAATGGCCGTGGTTGGTAGGGCACGACTATCCACGACGACGAGGACAACGACGACGGTGATGATGACGACGACGATGGTTGATAAAGGCGGCCCCTTTAAATCGGCGTGGTTGAAACTTCCACCTCGCACGCCCAAGTAATGTAGCTTGTGCTATTTATTTTTAAAATAAGATTCATAATATTTATTGTATTTGGACGATACCCTCGAAACACCGATAATCCAACCCTGATGCACTTCCAGTATGACTTACTGTAGTGTGCGGCTTTATACGGATAAAACTTGACAATTTCACAACTATTACTGTAAGAGATTTGCAAATTGCAACTCAGGTGGGTACTTTATTTCGACAGTTTGCGCGAGCTCAAGAACGGAACCCCTACATGCAGTTGCTTCGCTTCGGGTCCGTGGGAGCTATGTAGCTCTCCATTGATTCGGCCAAGCCGCCAGCCGTTATCGATGTGTTCCAACAAACATCGGGAAGACGAAAGTATCAGTCCCAAAGGTAAACGCAAGTAAGATGGTAAGATGGCAAACCACTGTGTTCGGAAGCGTACTGCTGTGCGCGTGGATCGATTCAACGACTGTCTTTGCATTAGCTTAGCACAGACAGCTAGGGCGGGAGGGGTAAGGCGGGGGTGCGGACGGAAAGGAACGCGTCTCCGCGGGGAGCGACAGCCAATCGGTCTGTAGTGGCAGCGAAAAAGCCAATGTCCCGGTGTACCGGACATGTAGCGTGAAACGGAGACTAGAGCCACGGTTCGTCTTTTTTCTTGTTTCTGGTCTTCTCAGCTCATGAAAGCTCATATTTCTTCTTGTTCTAGCGAATGCGAGGCACGAAACGTCATGACCTATGGCAGATAAATGCAAAGTAGAGGTACTAGCGGATATTGGGCATAAACTATTAGGCATTGCGAATAGGTTTCAATGCTTCATTTTATTTATTTAATACAAGTTCTTATAAAATGAAGGATAAAAATGTTCTTTTTCGTATTCGCGCGGGGACGCGGATATTGCCACAACATATTAATACTAATAGCAAAAAAGTATTGGCTTATTGGGCAGATTCGCTACAACCGAACTGGCTTCTCCAAACATTGTCGAATAGAAATTGTACAGTTTCCCGCTTAAATATCCTTAGATAAAGAAGTTACGTTGGAAAGGACACATGAATCTGAAAGATCCTGTGTGCGCTTTGCTTTGTGTCCTATAAGCAATGCACAGTATACACACCACCTGCCTACAGAATCAATATGCGTTTAGTAGGCGCTCTAGGCACGGTCCTGGGGTTAAAAAGAAGGTCCCCTTTACCGCGAATTGTCGGAGTGGCGTTGGCAGCCACCCCCAAGCATAGGATACAACTCCATTTACAAAAATACTACAGGAAGGGGAGGGGAGCACAGCTTCCCCGGCAACCGAGTTGGTATGACAACCGACTCGTAGAAGAAAGGTGGAGGGTTTAGTTGGCATCTGAGGAGCGTGTTTATCGCCACTTTCTTTCGTTCATTTAAAAAATAAACGTATTTCAGCCCGAAAAATCAACTCCTTTTCTTATGCCTTCTTTGGCGATCATGACTGCTGGCTTTCCTTTCTGTGAGCTGTAGACTCATATATATCTACATGCAAACAATACAAAGTGGCCATAATATGGTAGGTAAACGTGCGTTGACTATTATACAGTGCGATATATAAGCCGCCTACGTGTTGCCACACTCATCCAGAGAAGCGTCGTAGATGCATATACCGGTTGTTCAAAATTAAGGTTTATGGTTTTTCTTAAAATTAAGAAAACTACAAAGTTATATAAACCACAATACCGTAAACCATAAAACCATAAAATTAAGAAAAACAACGTCACTGGGAGGCAGGCGAAGACCGCCTGTGCCAATGAGCTGTGTGGCCAGGGGGACACAAAGTGAGATGATAATTATCGCTGTCGACAGCCAAATGAACTAAAATTGAATAATTAACTTTTCGTTGACTGCGGTAAGTGGGTATTTTTGTACTGAAAAGTTAGAGGCAGTAGTGTTTCCACACAGTCATCAGTTGGAAGAATTCTTTTAGCATGTCTGTGCTCCGAGATATCCGACTCCAAATGTTAATTGTCCTTCGCATGATTACACATGCAAGAGAGTTAGGATCGGCCCAAAGCTTCTACCTGATGTTCCGCGGCTGTTGCGTGCAGCGTGTAGCCTGACGACGGAGCGCAGGCATTGGCAAAAGTGATAACTGCCCCCCCCCCCCCCCTTCTCTCGGCTGGCTAAATCAAGATATGACAGCCAACAGCCGCAACAGCAGCGTCACACCAGGGAGGAGCTTTGCGCCGATCCTAATTCTCTTGCATGCGTAATCATGCGAAGGACAATTCACATTTGGAGTCGGATATCTCGGAGCACAGACATGCTAAAAGAATTCTTCCAACTGATGACTGTGTGGAAACACTACTGCCTCTAACTTTTCAGTACAAAAATACCCACTTACCGCAGTCAACGAAAAGTTAATTATTCAATTTTAGTTCATTTGGCTGTCGACAGCGATAATTATCATCTCACTTTGTGTCCCCCTGGCCACACAGCTCATTGGCACAGGCGGTCTTCGCCTGCCTCCCAGTGCCTAATTCTAACTAAACCATAAAGCTTAATTTTGAACACCAAGTATAACATGCATCTTTAGCAGAATGGCGAGTGGACTAGTTGGCAAATTTCCGTGTCGAAACCTTCAAAAAGAGCAACACCGAAGAAGTGACACAAAGATAACATAAGTGCTCATCCTGTGGTTCTGTTTGTGTTACGTTTTCAGTGTTGCGCTTTTTGAAGGTTTCGGCATGCATCTCTTAGTAAGCGCAGATCGTTGTCACATGAAAGAGCTCCCTTAGTGCCAGGAAGGCTTTCTTTTGGCTACGTGTATGGTCCCAAGAGGATGCGTAGCCCTAGATAACAGATTAAGCTTGGCATATAATATTCGCCGCTCGATTACATACAGAGGATATTCAACTACAGTAGCCGACCATTTTTTGGGACTCCGAAAATTCGGATTTGCTGGATATTCCGGAATTTCCCGAGGAACCGCCAGTTATCCCATAGGAGTAATGTGCATCAACAACGAATATTTCGGACAAAATAAAACCAAAAGTTTGATTTTCCAGACAACATTTTCCGCGACAAAGCCACGGGGCGACTCTAGTACGACGCCATTTTGAATCCTAAGCCGCCAGCTGGCTAGCTTTGTATTGGATGGGGATTGGCTTGACACCCGCCGGGGTAACAAACTTTGATCTTTGAGGCCATAATTTTGCACGTCGACTGCGGCGGAAGCAATCTCGAAATCCGGGAACGTGTCATAGGTGGCCAGTTTTGTTTTTTTTAGACACCGCATTTTTCGTGCACGGAACTAGCGGACGACAAGATTGTGCGTCAAGTGACCGCGTTGCCGCAAAGCGACTCTGACTCCGACGAAGACACTCCCGACCGCCCGCAACCGCCATGGCGTTGTTGTCCAACGTTTACGAAGAAAACATGGCGCTTGCAGAGATACAAGCAGGCGTTCTCACACGAAGGAGGCATTTAGGGCAAGGAGACGTTCGCTACTTGTTCAGTCCTCTTTAAATGAAATAAAGTTCGTTTTTGCTGCTCGCTTATTTTTCGGGCTGCTCTTTTATTAGGACTATTCTCCGTTCCCCTCCAGGTTCAAAAAATCGGTCGGCTACTGTATATATATGACGCACACCTCCGGTTTGATCCATGTACTGCGTAAAAGAGACATCAAGCAATAAATTTCTATTCACGGCATCTAGGTCACAGGTTCCAATGAGAATGGGAATAAAGTCCGTTTATTTCTCGAGACAATAGTGCGCGTCATGTTGTTTCCGCAGGCTAATCAACCTTTATGACAACCCACCGAACACCGCATGCGCATTCAAATGATGGCAATGACGGCGATCAGAACCAACTGAATGTTTCCTTCAACACGCTCTTGTGTCCCTTCGTGGTTGCCCCATTATAAGGCTCGACCGATTGCGGCCCCCTTTTAATTTTTGTTTTATTTTACACAATACCCGAACTACGACTTCAATCGTCTCCTCATTTCATTTTCGAGTGTGCATAAATAACCCAAGAACTGTGAAACACGTTTCACAGTTTCAGAAAGAAAATCTTCCTGCTTTGGACGGCTGTAGCCGCATGCGCAGCCTACAGTGTTTTTTTTTTTCTGCACCCCTGCAAATGAAACGAAATGAAACGAAATTGCTCCTGCTTGCTTGAGTTGAAAATTTGGTTGAAATTAGGCTTATTATGCACATATGCTGCCAGCATCTACCGACTGAGGAAGCCTTCCGTAAACCAGCTTGCAATAAATCCCCCCTTTCTGTCTGGTTTGAAATCAGTCCCGAAAAGGACGCAATTATTAGTCACAGGGACTAATAGTAGTTGGGAACGTACATTTGTATTGCTAACGTCTGTTACTTAGAAACCTTGTCAAGTTGCTCTGCCACGCCGCGATTGAAGATTTAAAAAAAAAAATCAGCAAAACATCGGCCCACGACAACGATGGGATGTGGGTTGATACAACTCCGACATTACTAGCCAGCGCAAAAAGCACTAGGAGCACGAAGTATAAAGACACGCACAGGACGGGTTTCTGTCCTGCGCACGTATCTTTACTGAGTGGTCCTGCCATTTTTTGCGATGGCTAATAATGTCGGAGTTCACTTAACCCCAACGTTTCCAAATGTGTGTCTTAAGTATGCGTTCATAACCAAATCCGTATTTCGTATTACGCTTGCAGAACCCACTATAGGTTCTGCTGAGCAATTCCGCCGGAAACAGCAGTTACCTCATCAGAAACTTTGCCATCCCGTTCTAAAGAAATTTGAGAGAAGCGCGAACACTTTCTCACATTAAAACCGCGTCGAAATTGCGTCAAAACCTCCGCTAAAAGTGCGTTCAAGCTACCGTCAAGCCTTCAAAGACCCGAATCACGAGCAAAGAACAAACCCATGCGGCCATTTTTCGCGCACTAAGTAAACGTATCTGCGAACGATCCGAATGTACACCGATACGTGGTTGCTGAGATAAATGTCTACTGTTTTACTCCTTATTCATCATAGATGCGTGTATCGTTTCATCTAGAACCGTTCCTTTTTCGAGATTTTCAAGCAACCGTTATTGGCACAATGCGAGCCAGGTGTCACGCACGCGCCGTGTGTCCAGAGATGTTACCAGAGCTTTTCGGTCGGCCAACCGGTCTATGGGGAAATGCATTAGCGTTTTGACAGAACGCCAGCGGTCCCACTAAGAAAGCTCTCACTTTAAAACTCAGTCAGCTGCGTCTACGACTTGCATTAAATGCTTGCACATCCCCTACCCACCCGCTCCCCAGCATATAGTGGACGCGATATAAACATATTAAGCTCTTCTGCTCTCGCATATATTCAATGTATTCGTTGTTACGTAAACAAGGGTGTAGGGCATCATTTGTGAGCACGAAATTTGTCGATTGTATACACAAGAGAGTGAGAGATGGTAGCGTGGCTGTCATTGTAAAACATGTCATTAAGTCAGCTCAATCGGATAACGTGATGCCATGAAAGTCCATTTTTTGGCCGTGCCAGCGGCAAATTTTTTGTTGCTGTTTTTTCACATGCCAGACGCACCAATTATGTTCCTAGGCCAATTTTACGATTGCTCGCGGCTGCGAGAGAACAGGGAGCATAATTATTAGTGATGACCTTATTCTGCACTAAAAGAAATGAATTGCCTAAAGTGGTGATTTTTCGCGTCCTGCGGTATTTCCTTGCACCGTCGTTTTAGGTCAATATGTAGCATATGACACTTTTTTATACATGTAATATAACCGTATTAAAAATTATAACCAACCTTCCTTCCCTTTGTAATTGTGCTTCCCTGCGGGTTTAAAAGGACTGAATAACGCAGACAAGTTCCGAAAAATACGAACTGCACGCTTGCTACTGGCAGCCACCTTCGTTATTACTCATCAGCACAACAGAAACAATTATTCAAGTACTGGGTCCGCTGATTGATGCATCTATAATTGATACAGCGATATCAGACAGAATTGGAGCGATGTACAGGGCCTCCGAAATTCCGTCCAGGTAGCCAGCATAGCATTCGTTGTTATTTTTTTACGTTAAATAGTTCTGCCAAAATTTCTCGCACGCGAGACCGGGATGGCTTCAACTCGCAAGCGCCGGTCTCGCTAATTTGAGAACTTCGTTGCGCCCGCACCATATGGCGCCACCATCTTGAGGCGCTTTAGCTGGGAAACGAAGACACAAACCGGGAGTTTAACGATGACGCGTACAAGATCACGCCAGTGTCGGTCCTGCAGCCAGCACGGAATTTTCCGCAGTGTTACAAACGACGCCGAAGAGAGAAAGAAAAATGAGTGCTCTCCTGGTACGCGAGAACTGGATTAATGCTGATCGCATTTACCGAATTCTTGCGGAAGGAGATTAACTGCTCTTCATGGGACCGTATGTGCGCCATAGCATCGCCGGAGGGCTCTTCATGACTTCTTAACACGAAACTAAACAGCCATGTGTATGGGACTTCGGTGAACGTAGCTTCGGCACGACCTACCCCATTTTTTGTGCACTCATTTGTATGCAGAAGTCCTGACATGGGTATCACCTAAGAGTATAAATTTTCTTGTGTCGTGGCTTAACTTCCTCGTTAGCTGCTTATCTTTAAAAAAAGACTGCGGCAGGTATGTTGGCTTAATCAGCGTATAGGCCATTTCACGTGTAATCTTTAATAGGATAAGGCCATGCTCTGGGCTGTGTTGCGCATGCGCAGTTACATCTTCCTGTCCACTGCACCAATCATAGATCCGCTAGCACAGCCCACTGGTAAAATGGTTGCTCCCAGGACGAAGAAATTAAGTCTATAGCGACCGACGGCAATGTCTTGAAAGAAAAAGGTGTAATAGGACTGCCGCATTGTCTTGGAAACAAGCGTCGATAAATTGGTTTACATATATCACCTTTTTTTTTTCATTGCGAAAGAAAAAGGTTGGGCACATTCGACGCGAACAAAATTGAGCAGTGCAATCAGCTTCTAGGTTGAGCAGCTTTCGAGAGGCATGATGTCGAAAGAAAGGGGCAGAAAGCCATCAAGGTAGAAGCTTGTGCCGAGTTGAAGACTATTTCCAGACAGCTGGCTATACTTAGGAAATGTGCTGCAATCGTCGGCGACCTTCCTGTTGTAAAAATTAAAACAAAATAGTCGCTACCTCCCTTCCAATAGCACCAATGAAATATATATCCCAAAATTGCATTCAGTTTACTATGTAACAAAAGTCGCTATCTGAAAACGACGTTTTTTTTTTCTGGAATTTTTGAATGTTTCCAGCGCATATATGTTCAATCCAGACTATATTGGCACCCTTTGCGGCTCGCGGAAATAAAGGCCTTCTTGCCACACCAAACGGGCAAGCTTTACTTGAACAAGAAAATCAGCGGCCCCACACGACCAGCAATCTTCGCGCGGTTGAGCAAGCATATGCGTTGCATTCTATGGGCAATACTCGGAGGGATCTCTTTTCTATTTTTTTATGAACTGCCCCCGCAAAACCTGCCGAAGCATTCGTGAGACTCTGCCAACCGGTGTGTAGACTTTTTTCTAGCATTTATAATGCCATGGTCGTTCATTTTCCAGCGCCAATCCTATATAGTGGAATGCAGTAGTTGTTCGCGCGCATGCAAGGTACTGTCGCCATAGCTGTCGCCCAAATATTTTACTAGCGTGCGCGAGCGACGACTTTTCTGTGCGTGAGCGTCGTATGACGGGGCCGAGTTGCAAAGAGGCTGAGGTTAAGCGCATGCTAAGAAAGCGCGCTCAGCTGGGCCCATCGTCTGCTAGGCTTTTCCTTCTTACGAACGTCTCCCCATACAAATACGCTAGAAACGAACAGGCAGCGTGAGTAAGCGAGTGATTTTGCTAGTAATTTATGTTTCGAAGAAAAACTTTGCAGCCCACACGATTGACAACTGACTTTCCTAGAGTTGAAAAAAGCGTTTACGCCAGGAAGTAGCAAATGAATAATTCATGTTCTTCGGCTCACTTCATGATTGGGCATGTTTGGAGTATCTTTAGATCCCCTTTCCACGATTTCTTGATGCAACGTTGACCTTGAAGCATAAAATGCGAGAAAAATAATTTGGTTACTCACGCTGCCTGTTCGTTTGCAGCGTGTTTGTGGGGTGACGTTCTTAAGAAGGAACAGCCTAGCAGACGATGGGCCCAGCAAAGGGCGTTTTCTGAGCATGCGCTTAGCATTAACATCTTTGCACTTGGCCCCGTCATATGGCGCTCACGCACAGATAGGCCCTCGCTCGCTCGCGTGAGTTAAAGATTTGGGCCACTGTACATGCTCCTGCAACCCTTCTACTATGTTCTGGAATTTTTCTCCTGGTTCTGAACTAAAAGGATACCTGCACTCACATATTTTTTGATAAGCACCTAACACAGCTTCTGAATTGCACTTCTCTCAAAGGCTGGCACGCTGACACCGTGCTTAACATTCAACTTTGTGTTTCTAAAGTTGTATTTTACTACAGTTTGCGCAGTAGGGTGGCCGTGGCGCGGCTTTCCAGCTTTCGTATCGCTCGTCACCCTTTTATGGCAATGCGCCAAGCGACGCAGTGGCAGCTGATACACTTTTGAACGCCACGAGTGCCTTAGACTCCCCGAGTGCCAAAAAGTGCGCTATACGAGTGCCTACAGCAGATTTATGCATCAAGCCGTGCCTAAAAACAATTTTTTTTATTAATTGCCCAAACAAATGTTGCTGCGCCTCCTGGAAACACTAGCTATTACTTTTCTCTGAATAGAAACTGAATAACGCAGATGTGCAGGACCACAAACATCCCGCCTTCACAGTTCAAGCAGCGTAAACACACGTTACTCCTTGGGTACATGACGGGGAAAATGGAATTTATGTCTATTCGTACAGAAGCTGCTACGGAATAAAAGGTAACAAAAAAGGGGGCATCTGTGCGATAATTTTAACAACTAAGAAAATCACAGCGATAGCAAGATAACAGTGATAACAAGGCCTTGATGACAACAAAGGTACTAGCGAATAAAAGCAAGTGCTCCACTCGGTACGAAGACCCACGCCTCGCTAACAGGAACACTGCGCGCGGTCCCTCTTGTATATAGTGATACCACTTACGGGAGCAGGGGGGCAAGAAGGATAAGGAAGTGACCAGCAAAGCGGGACTCCTTATTTTGTTCGCGGACTATTGTTAAAGTGCATATCTGCTCAGCGCTGGAGATTCTTTGACTGTCATCTCGAAAAATGAACGGCGACGCTCTATAAAGCAGACCCTAGATCAGTGCACATCATGATGTCGACTTTTCAGTGATTACGAACAGGTGAGCCACGTTCAAGTAGCGGGGAGGTTAAGCGCATGGGCATCGGCGCGTGGGCATCTGCCCATGCGCAGATTCTTACGCAGTAGTTTGGGCAGATTTGCCTATTGGCCGCGAGGGCCACCACTGGAGAGGCTGGCGCTGCGATCGTTTTGACGTCACTTGTAGGATCCCTGTTCCTACCTTGCTGTGTACTTGGCTTGCAGCGCGTGACATTTCGTTTAGGACGCGCCTTCCAAGTGTATTTTCGTGTTAAATTTCGGCGTTATCACTGCGTCAGGTGTAGTTTGATGACGTCATGGGTACTTTATAACCGTGTCAACCGTGGTAGGCTGCCCGCAAACGACTTGAGCGTGGTGGCAGGTGGTGGTGCATGCGGACGTATTCGACGGAATCCGGTGTAAGCGTAGCGTAAGCTGCGGCTCGTTTCCCCGATAAACACTGTAGGCTACGACGATCGCCAAGCTAAATTTCGAGATTTCGCTTGTAGTTCGCAATAAATGGATGAAGCAGGAGATCATGAAGCGTTTAGTGCTCGCAGAAACGCTCCGCACACACATCCCCCGCGCCTGCCCGCCGGCGGCTCGAACCGAAGCAGGTCGCGGCAGCAACACCTTGTTGCCGCTTTTTAAAATCACACTGATCGCGGAAAAGATTCGCGAAAGTGGATGTTTGTGTGATGAAAAATTGTGCAAGTTAGTGTTATTAGCTGTGACCTTTAAAGCGATGCACAAATATCTGCCGCGATCTACGGCGACCGCCCGCGGACGTCGGTCCCGGCACCGCCGGCACGTTCCACGGCCAGGCTAGAGCGGCGGCGGGCGCTGTGATACCAACGCGAGCAAGCCGCCGACGCACGGTGCGGCGAGCGGCCGTACGGTGGCGATACCTGCGCGCAAAAATCGGCGGAGGCCGTGGCAGGTCATGTATACGCCTCGAGCTTTACGATCGCTGCGCCGCCTGCCGCCGCTTCTCCGCGGAGTAGACGGGATTAGCGCTGCGCGGCCCATAGGGGCTTATACAGTGTTTTGGTTCTCTTTCGCTTATTTTTGACCTTCCAAGTGCTAAAAAACTTGTTATGGTGACGCCTGTAAGTAAACAGTACGTTTAGCCAACATTAGCTATCAGGGAACGCGGCTCTGCGTCCTTCTCGGCCGCTGTAACGGGCGTCGGCGACAGCAGCAGCATACCACCGCTGTCACCTCCGAATACGTCCGGCACAAGTGAATATTATTGTCGCCTTGTTTAAACCTGATACTGGCACAGTGAGAGGTGTGTTTTGTTTTGTAGCGCGGACAACGAATGCGGCCTCATTACGAATATATGCGTCGTAGAAACATATATTTCGGGGATGCGATTACTCAATACCTGATAATAACTTGTGCCTTTTATAAGAATATAAGCCGCGCGAAAATGTTAAGTATATTCGAAGGCTCTGCGTCGGGAAAGATGTGCACTCATGCCTTATAGCAAGAACCAAGAAAATTGAATTAAACCACTGAAAAAATAATGGTATGCAAGTCCGGAAGAAACAAAATAGCTCGTACAGAAATGAAAAAAAAAAAAAAAACTCAGTGCAGCTTCTGAAGTGCTAAAGACGTTCGTATAAACTTAAGCCGGGTAGGACTTACGAGACCAACTAGTGTGCGAAATGCACTGCTATTTCGCGAGACATGGGGAGGGGGAGGGGGACGCTTACGTATTGTTGTGTACGATTGCGGAGCGATATCAAGGAAAGAACGTTTTAGTAATCACACACACAAGCTACTCGTTCACGTCACTCTAGTTTTTAGACAAATAACAACTGATCCCTCGGCGAACGCATTTTTTGAGGTATACAAGTTCAAAAATGATAAAAGGTGTCGTTAGAAGAGTGGGATATCTGATAAGGCCTTCTGATTTCCGTTTGTGCTGGATACTGCAGGCTCCCTGCGTCATATGACTTAGCTTCGAAAAAACGTTTAGTATTCGCGAATGGGCATTACTGTAGAAGCCCTTCTCCGGCCTGCTTGCGGAGGATATATGTAACATATATGAATGTTTGCGGCCGCTCATCTCACGACAAGACGCCCAAGCATTATTTTTTTGTCGTGCGCTGATTCCGGGTATAATTTTGCATTATCCATCGTACTTAATTCGTAGAATGTTCGTGAAATTTATGTCCAGGGTAGTGATCAATATCTGAGGTATGATATTGGCAAGCATAACTGGAGTGCTGTCAGAGCGCTCCACTAGGTTATATAAGCGCACAAAACTGATTTACATCGTAATGTATAGCCATGGCATGACCACCTGGGGAACTTATGCTTACGGAGACACTGTTAGTAAATTTTAGGGCTGTGGAATCACAATCATCTCCATATGCATATCCCTGTTTCGCGACGCCGACATGTGACGCACACCTGGCGCTTGTACAGACCGAATGTACCAGACTAAGATCACGTCACACACATTTACACTCTCGTAAACACACCACATTTGCGAACAGAGTGACTGCTCCACATAAATATGTATTTCCAACGCCTACAAACGCTAAATCTCCGTCGTGAACGGGCCCCGAAAGCAACGGTGCCAGTGGGGAGCGGGCCGGCGACTCCCGCGGCTGCTTTCGAAACGGGCCGCTAGGGGGATTTCAGTGGCGCCCCTACAGGCCGCGCTCGAGGCGTATACGCCTCGAGCTTCGCGATCGCTGCGCCGCCTGCCGCCGCTTCTCCGCGGCGTTGGCGGGATTCGCGCTGCGTGACTGATAGGGGTTCGTGCAGTGTTTTGGTTCTATTTCGCTTCTTTTCGCCTTTCCGCGCCCTAAAAAAAACTTGTTATGGTGACGACTATAGGCAAAGAGTACGTTTAGGTCACTTAAAAAGCAGCTGCGTCTTCGTAGAGTACGCGATCGCCTGCAAGAGCTACCCGGGGACGCGGTTCTGCGCGCTTCGTCGCCGCTCTTCCGGGCGTCGGCGACGGCCGCAACATATCACCCATGTCACCTCCAAAACATCAGGCACAAATGAATTCTACTGACGCCTCGTTTAGACCTGATACTGGCACAATGAGAGGTTGGCTTCATTTTGCAGCGTGGACAACGAATGCGCCTTCGTTTCGCATATATACGCCGCAGAAAAATATGTTTCGGGGATGTGATTACCCAATCCCGGACAATAACTTATGCCTTTTATAAGAATATAAAACATGCGAAAATGTAAAGTATATTCCAAGCCTGTGCGTCGTTAAATTTGTGCCCACACACGCCATATAGCAAGAACCAAGGAAATGAAACCACAGAAAAATAAATGCTGTGCCAATGCGGAATTTAGAATCATATAATAGCTCAAACGGAAATGAAAAAAAAAACAGTGCAGCTTCTGGCATGCTAAAGACGTTCGTCTAAACTTAAGCCAGGTAGGTTTCACTAGACCAACTATACGCGAAATGCACTGCTGTTTCGCGAGAAATCGGTAGGGGGGGGGGGGGGGGAGGAGGGGGACGCCGTGTACAAATGCGGAGCGGAATCAAGCAATGAACATTTTAGTAATCCCACACATAAATCTCGCGTTCACTTTCCTTTTGTTTTTCTACTTCAACGAAGAGCTGATCGTACGGCGGACGCATTTTTGGAAGTATACAGGGTAGGCTGTTCAACAAGCGATGAAATGTGTCGTTGGAAGAGTGTGGTATGTGATAAGGCCCTCTGATTTCAGTTTCTGGTTTATTCTGCAGGCTCCCTGTGCCATATGACGATATTTCGAAGAAGCATTTAGTCGCGGACGTGGATTATATTGTAAGCCCGTCTCCGCGCTGCTCGCAGAGGATATATGTAGCAAATGAAGGTCTGCGGGCGCGCACCTCACGACAAGACGACTCTGTCGTGTGCTGATCCCCGAGTATAATTATGCATTGTCCATCGTACTTTTGTTGAATATTCCCGAAATTAACACAGACTGGCATGTAAATGGTGGTGATCAATATCTGACGTATAATATTGATAATATTGGCAAACGTAACTGCAGGGTGTGCTGTCAGGTATGAGTGCTCCGTTGATTATGTCAGCGCACAAAACCGATTTAAATCGTAGTGTATAGCCGTAGCATGAACATCTGAGGAGCCGGTGGTTACGGAGACACGGCTAGTAAATTCAGGTCAGTGTAACTACAATCGGCTCCATCATACGCCCGTTCAGCGACGCTGGCCTGTGACACACACCTGGCACTTATACATACCGAAAATACCACACTAAGATCGCGTCGGAAACATTTACACTCTCGTAAACACACCCCATTTGCGAACAGAGTGACTGCTCCACACAAACATGAATTTCAAACGCCCACAAACGGTAAATCTCAGTCGTGAACTTGCCGCAAAAGCAGCGGCGGCACTGGGGAGCGGGGTGCGGACTCCCGCGCCTGCTTTCGAAACGGGCCGCTAGGGGGATTTCAGTGGCGCCCCTACAGGCCGTGCTCGAGGCGTATACGTGACCGGTAAAAAGCGCAAAGGCTCATGGGTTCATTGTTTTCTCCCGCGGAGTGCCGCCACTTCCGGTTGGGGAGCTCTCCTAGCTGGCCTCCCATACGCCGTCGGCTTTCACGCGCGTGTTTTATTGTTGTTTATCGGTTTTTACCGGGGAAAAAACGTTCATGGATCGGGAATTCCATAACTAACAACTATTGAACCTATTAGGGATTTATCTGACAGGTAAGCGCCCCTAGACAAGTAAACAACACACCCGCGCGCGCCTGAAAGCCGCCGGCGTACGGGAGGGTAGGAGGTCTCGAACCGGAAGTTGCGGGAGTAGACGACGTACCCATGAGCCTTTCCGGCGCCACCTACGAGTGACGTCACTTGTTAGACGCCGGGGCGCGTTGTCGTCTGCTACAACACATTTCCTGTGCGTATGCGACAGCATGTTTTCTTTTTTTTTTGTCACCGTCTTGCCCTTCCTTACTGATTTGATGCAAATTACCCTAAAAAGTGTCCTAGAGACCGAATAATCCAAGCCAGCAGTCAGCGACTCACTTCTTACCGGCGACACAGCCGCGTTTAGGTAGTTGCTACCATCGCGACCCACACCTCGTACGCAGCCAGCTAACGCCAAGGACGTTGTAACTGATCGAGACAAGTACGCGCTAAATTCATTATAAAATACTGGTGACGAGACTGTGTGTGCAAAGAAACTCCTTGTAGTAGAGACGAAAACGCTTCGCTCCCTTGTGATCTCACCGCGCGTATACTTCTCGCATTGCCTCGTAAATAAATGACTACGTGAGAACGGTTATCGGATTGCTTCGCCACGCACGTGTAAAAGTGCTACTATGATCTGCAGTTTGGCTTAAGCAGTGCCTATTTACCCTACAATGTTTTTTATAGTTATGCCCGGATTCGATTAACGATCACTGCCGTGGCCTGCACTCTGCACGGCTGCTATGTTTGCATTTCGCGACAACTTGTCCGAAAAGTATGAATAGTATGAACGCGAGTTTTCGACGCCTTCGAGGAGGTTTGGACATGGCTATATTTAGTTTCAATTAGCACCTCGGCGTGGGAATTTATAATTTCAACGTGGGCTTTGGCCTGTTTACAGTGAGCCTGCCTTTCTGTAGCATCGATTTCGAAACTCACGACTGTTCACAGAAAGCGAGGGTTTGTACGAGGCGAAACACGTCGTTGAGGATTTGGGGAAATGGGGAGTTTTAGAATAGGAGAACCGAGCGTTGGGGGCCCCGAAGAAGTTAGGGGAAAACACACGCACGCTTGCGACGAGACGGTCTTCTCCAACAGCTCGCCGCCGGCTTCGGGTGCACCTAATCGAATGTTGGGAACTTTAGGCTTAGCGTCACGGCAGATATTTCATCTCCGCTATCGTTTGAAGTTGCGAATGACAGTCCCTAATACAACTTTTCACCACACTGCCGGCCCTTTTCTCGGATGTGTAACTTTGTATGCGTGTTGGTTGCCGTTTCAGCGATCGACGGTGAAGATAACTGCCACGGCCTCGGCCGATTCTTGCGCGCAGGTATCGCCATCCTTCGGCCACTCGCCACACCGCGCGTAAGCGGGCCGGCACTGCCGGCACCGATGTCCGCGGCCGGTCGGAGTAGATCGCGGCAGATGTTTGAGCACCGCTTTGAAAACCGCACTGATGGCACTGCCTTACAATTTTTCACTACATTAAAATCCACTTTCACCAATGTGGAACTACTTTTCCACGACTAGTGTGTTTTGAAAAAGCGGCGACAAGTTGTTGCTGCCGCGACCTGCGTCGGTTCGAGCCGCTCCGTCGGCCGTGCGGGCAGGCGCGGCGAGTGTGTGTGCTGAGCGTTTCTGCGAGCAGTAAACGCTTCATGTTTTACTGCTTTATACATTCTTACAAACAAGGGAACTCTAGAAACTTAGCTCGGTGATTGTAGTAGTCTACATTGTTGATCGGGGAAACGAGCCGCAGCTTACGCTTCAGTCACATATGTCATACACCACCACGCTGAAGTTGTTTGCGGAGAATGTACCAGAGCTGATACAGTTATAAAGTCCCCATGAGGTCAAACTGCGCTTTACGCACTGAGAATTAAATTCAAACGACGGAAATGAACACGAAAATATGTTTAGTCAGCTCTTCCGAAGCGAAGCGTCTCGCGCTGCAAGCCAAGTACGCAGCAAGATAGGAACGGTGATCCTACAAGTGACGTCAAAACGATCACAGCGCCGGCCTCTCCAGTGGTGGGCCTCACGGCCAATGTTGATCATCGATCGCTTAAATGGCAGCCACCACGGATACAAACTTCCACATACGAGAAAGGGGGTGACACTGTGGTGAAAAGTTGTGTTAGGGACTGTCATTCCCGACTGTAACGATAGCGGCGATGAAATATCTGACGCGACGCTAAGCCTGAAGTTCCCAAAATCGGACTCCGCGCACCCGAAACCGGCGGTGAGCTAGCTGTTGGAGAAGACCCTCTTCTAAAACTCGCCACGCGCAAGCGTGTCGCTTTGGTTTCCCTTAACGTCTTGGGAGCCCCAACGCTTGGTTCCCCTGTTCTAAAGCTCCCCATTACCCCACGACGCGTTTCGCCTCGTACACAGCCGCGCCTTCTGTGAGCAGTCGTGAGTTCTCGAACATAATGCTAGAGAAAGGCGCAGGCTCATAATACCGAGTTGCAATTATAAATTTCCACGGCGAGGCCTTAATTAAATATAAATATAGGCACGTCTAAACCCGCGCGTAGGCGTTGAAAACTCGCGTTAATACCAGTCATACATTGCGGACAAGTTGTCGCGAAAAGTAAACATAGTACAGAGTACTGGTGATCGTTAAAAAAATCAGGGCACAAATATAAAAAAAAAACATTGGAGGGCAAATAAGCTCTGCTTAAGCCAAACTGCAGATCGTACCAGCACTTTTAAGCATGTGCGGTGAAGCAATCCGCCCACCGTTCTCACGTATAGTCATTGATTTAGCAGGCAATGCGCGCAGTACGCGTGTTGAGATCAGAACTGAGCGCCACGTTTCCATCGCTGGTGCAAGGTCAATTTTTTTTTCCACACACAGTATCGTACATGTCCCGTCGCAACTATTTAATAACGAATTAACAGCGTACTTTTGTCGGCACCAATCGTATCGTCCTTGGCGTTAGCTGGCTGCGTACGAGCTGTCGGTTGCGATGGTAGCAACCACCTGGCCGCGGCAGTGTCACCGGGAACAAGCGAGTCGCTGATTGCTTGCCCGGATTATTCGGTCTGTAGAAAACTTTTTTTCTGTAATTTGCATCAAAACCGCGAGGAGGGGGCACACGGTGGCCACAACTAAAAACGTACGATCGCATAAGCGCAGGAAATGTGTTCTAGCAGACGACAACATAACCCGGCATCCTACAGGTGACGTCGCTCGTAGGTGGCGCCATGGTTTGTCCTCGAGGCCATGGTAAAGAAATGCCAGCTTCGCGTATACGCTCGAAGTTTCTGGTTGCCGCAAAGCCGCTGCGGTGGCCCAGTGGCTCAGGAGTTCTGCTGCTGAGCCCAAGAACGCTGGTTCGATTCCCTGCAGCGGCGGACGCTTTTCTGGTGGAGGCGAAAAGCGAAAACGCCCGTGTGTTCACGTTTTCAGTGCCCATTAAAGATCCCCAGGTGGTCAAAAGTAATCGGGAGCCCTCCGGTACGCCGCGCCTCATCGTAGCGTCGGCGCATTAAACCTCATAATAAATCTGCACAGTCAAGTTGGCCAAGTGAACATTTACAAGAAAAAAAGACCCTACTTTACGAATTTTTTTTAAAACGACCTGACAGAGAAACGGAGAAACGAAAAGGCAGCACAGAAAAAGTAAGACAAAAAAACACTCCGGATTTTTTGTCTCCAAGCCTAACCGAACCCGAAAAAATTCCGGTTCGACACTGATATTTAGTTACCTCTCGCCTAGGTTTTATGTTCTCGTGCCTGGTCCGTACATCGCCCTATTGAAATATAGATCTCGCTTTGTTTCTGGGATTCAAGGCTCTGTCTCGTTCTTTCCGCTCCTGTCGGCGCAAGCCGCGCATCAGACGGCCACCCCCTCATCACCGGTGCTCTGTGGAGGTCGATGGGGTTGTTTACGTGACAGAGCTGACTCCCCCATCTTCACGACAGAGCCCCTAGAAAACGGCGACAAATATAGTCCCGTGAAAATATTCCCTTACGCAACGTTACGAAACAGCGTAGACGTTTTTTCCCTGCAGAAACAAAAAATAAGCAGGAGCAGGGGGATGAGAAACGTACATGTTAATTAAGGTGTGAGTTTACGACGCTCAAAACAAAAATTATCAAAACAGTACTTGGCAGGGTTATTTTCTAAATTAATCACAATGACTCAACACATCTCTGAATAACAACACGAGACACTAGCTCCAGGGGATGAGGCCTGCCTAAAATGTGGACGACCATAGAAGAACAGACCGAGATTTCTGAGCACTGACAAAAATGTTTTCTCCTGACTACCCGCCCCTTCTAAACTGCCAAGCGGGTCAATCCATCTATTTACACCGAATGCTAGTCAAGGTGTCTGCCTACCAGTGAGCGTTCGTAGGAAAGAAAAGTTGTGAGAACTACTCTTAGCTCCTAGAAGTTACCTTTTGTGTGCCTCAAGCAATAGTAAAACATGTTGGCACGCGGCCGTCACAGCATTCCCCTCATCCCGTGCCGCGAAGTGCCGCCAGTGACAGAACTTCAATGAAGAAGCTGCGCAATAAGTAGCGCCCAAGCGATGACCAATGCACATGAGAAGCTCGCAGTCAGTCGCACTTTGCTCTGTGGCTTGACAAGCTTGTATGGGAGCAGCTTGCATTGACCCCGCGGTGGCAAATCTGTATTACACGCCACGTAGCTTCGACATCAATCGTCCCTTTCTGAAACAACGAATGAATCCCGCCCTTGCATGACGCTTGCTTCGTTGTGACCGTCGAAGCCACTCGCCATAATCTGGAACCCTTCCCCGGACAAAGGTCCCTAGTCCTGTGCATACTATATACTCAGAGACGCAGCGGATTCCGAAAAAACACATCAGATGACGAAGTTCCGGTAAGGGTTACCCGTCCGTTGCATTCCTCTGGTGCATATAGCCGTCAAACGGCGAAAGCGCAGCCACGGGAGCTTGCTATAAGGAAAGAATTATGTATTGAGGGGCATGGAAGGCGGTGGAAGTTCGCCGCGCCTATGACTGACGTGAGCATCGTTACGAGAAGCAGGGTCGTGATCGCACCCATCACTCTGAATGGAGATGCACGCGGGACACGCACATCAGAACAGTTGCAAATATATTAGGGTGGGAATGCAGGCAATACCTCGGATTCAGTTGTGTACGCGGGTTGTAGAAAGTACTGTCCTTTTTCAAATGCTAGCCAAGCCCCTTGAGCGCACAGCAAGAACAAGGGGCACGTTACTATCATGTGGTGCATCATACCTGAGACGGAAAATGTCAGACTGTGGGAGCAAGCGCTCGCTTTGCCCGAACGTTCGCAATTGCATCTGCCCTTGCACTTTGCCAGGTGCTGTTGCTAGAGGAAATAGATATGTTGCCTATACATCCAGAACAGTGGTGCCAAAAGGCAGTTTAAGCCCATCACAACAATCAGTCTTGCATGATTGTGTAAGCCAGTTTTCACCATAAGCGAAATCGTAAATATAAATAAACAATTAAATAAGATACCGCAGTATACTTCAGTTCTTCTCCTCCTTCGGGAACGCGCCGCCGTGTCTCGTGTGCCGTGAGGGAAAAGGCAAACTCCGAGTCCACAGTATGTATGCTTTTAAGCACAACATTATATACAATGCTTGCTGGGGTCCAACCGGCGCCGCGGGACTCCTCCCGCGACCTGCAGCAAGATGGACAGCAAAAGGACCCCTTCCGCTCTCCGGGTGGAACATATATTCCCTCGGTGAGGGAAGGGGAGACGTAAAAGAGAAACAAGAAAACCCCAACGCATGCATTGCGCGCTAGACGAGCAAGGGATGCTCGGAGAGCGTACATGCGGGTGGTGCGCCACCCACGACAGTGAAAGGGAGCTGCGTCTTTTGCCCAGGCCGGACGAGGCCATTGCCACGCGCCTCGCGTCCAGACGACTTAGTTGTCATCAGCCCGTTGGTATTGTGACAACGTCTCCGCCGCATTAGCGTCGTGGGGGGCGCATGCAGTACAGCGACATCCGCGGCCAAACCTTACAGCCGCCGTGTTCAGTTTTGTAAATATATCTTGGGCAATCAACTTCTGTTAACACCTTTAAATATCAACTCCAATTGGTCAAAACTGAACGTACCAGCGGCGCCACTGCGCAAAGATTTTCAAAGCGTTAACGAGAATGTTTACGGAGGACGAGCGTGCACTTATTTGTTAAACAGAACACCCTTCCCAAAACACGACACCGACGCAGGCCTCGTGCCAAGACAGGACCTGAGTCGGAGATCAAAGAGTGATTCTCCAAGCGGGATTAATTTATCTCTCGCAGTTGTCTGGCGTTATTGTATTTTTTTAGTGTAAAGCGCCACGAAAAAGAAAACGCTTAAAGAAAACAATTCAAGAGCCACAAAAGATTTTCATTGAGTCGCTCTCCGAGCACGCGGCAAAAGAACGAAGTGAACTTTGACGACACAGGAAGCCCATATATGCTAAAGGCAACAAGAAAGATGATTCCACGCGCCGCCAAAGGAACCGATCACTTCTAATTTGTTCGAGCGAAGCCCCTGCCAGGCAAGCCTTGAATAATGAAACGCGTCGTCAGCACTTAAGCACACTCTCGTCCATGTTCGTTTCGTATTTTGTCTTTGCTTCTGCTTTTGCATTTCTTGTGCACCTCAAGGCAAACATGAAATAGACCGGGTCCCACATAGTAAAGCTGGATGGAAAGCAGTCCCGCATTAAGACCGTCCCTCAAAGACAACGGCTCCACGAGCAATAAAAGGAAAAAAAGCAAAAAGAAAAAGAGAAAAGAAAGCACCTGACGAGTCTTCCTACTTCGCAAGAAAAATGGCCGGAAACAAGAGGCAAGGAGCGAACTGTGCCCAGTGTCAAATAAGGAACGTTGATTAGCTTCGGGCTACCTAGTTTCCTTTCACAGAAACGCCCCTCTCACCCGCAGTGGAAGGAAGGTGCACCGCTCTAGCGTTTGCTATATGTGAAAGGCGAGCGCTAAAATGTCAGTCGTCGAGATTTGCGAGTGACCTGCAATTGAAGAAATTTAGATAGTGTACAATCTGGCACGCTCTGGCCTTATTTAAGGAGTGAAAACGCCTCTTAAAAATGAGGTAAAATGTTGGAGTGGAAAGAAGTGAAAAGTTTGTCGTTCAAAAGAGCACGTAGGAGTAACGAAAATGACGAAAGGTGCTGGCTGTATTCATGCGCGCACACACACACCTCCTCCTTCCGTCTTCCCATTAGTGGGAAGAGTGGATGAAAGGCACCGATTGCGAAGGGGATTCCGCTCTTCTATCCCCGGTCCGTCAACCGAGCAGGGTAATATACTCCCGCTGCCAAAGAGGGTGCCTCATCGGGCCACACTGTCTCTCACGGAGAGATTGTCTTCAATTCATATTGCTTTCAATACACGTCTCACGTTAGTAAAGAATAGTCCAACCCCCGTTTTCCGAGGAGCGGATCTTAATGACGTTAGTGATCAAAATGACGACGCGGCGTAATGTACACAGGCGCACACGTGCAAGTTTTGACGCGTTGTGATAGGCACTAATCGCATTCTTTCATAAAATAAAGAGACACAGAGAAATATTTTTTTTTATTTTAAACTGCGTCTGCGTAAAAATGTCGGCAGCGAGCACAAAATTGTTCCATTACGTCTGCGTATCCTCGAAAGTTTTTTTTTTTGCGATATAATGAATGTCGGTAGCTAAACGTATTGTAAGTTTTGCGCTTTAATGCTCGATCATTGCAAAGTGTGCATTTTTTCAAACAGTGGCATACAAGTATTGCAGCGATTGAACGACCAGAGGATCAACTGCTGCTAGTAAGCTGCCTCCGGTAGTAGGTTCACACACGTAAAATAAACGGAGGCGCTACATATTGAAATGCAACGAAATACTATTATGAAATACTTCTTTTGGAACATTAATGAATGGCATAGTCTTTGGTCGGTTTACGCCCTCCTTTAATGAAAGCAGTACGGTTAGCCTTTAGCCAGCCGGAAGTAAACGAGGAAATGAAGTCAGGGAAAAAAACTCCACATTTGAATCAAAGTGATGCCACACCGCTAAACATTCCACTGAGGCATGACACGGGTGAAAACATTGACTGAATATGCGAAGGTGTCGGCGTTATGGTTGTCTTTGGGTACAGAACGGATACTGTACGTTCAGATACTGGATAGATGCTTCTCCCACAAGCCTGCGATATATATATATATATATATATATATATATATATATATATATATGCCCTTACGTTAAGCCCACATGGGAGCCGTGACGGGGCTACTAGCAGGGACGCTTTTATTTCACAGTTTGCTACTCGTCCGCGAGCGATTCCCTAGGAAAGATTCGATTGCCAGCCTCGCCGATCTAGGTTCAACGTGTGGCACCGCCCACTTTTGTAACCGAACGGTATGTTTAGGAGAAGATAAGGCAAAAGCTGCACGCACCGAGGCACACTGGCATTGAAAATAGGTTCGCGCTCACGTGTTTGGGAAAATACTCCACTTTTCTCACCACGTACGCGCGGGCATAAATGAAAAAGAACTCGGAACAGTCGTATTTGGCGCTTTTAGCGGCTTTTAGTGGACGCAACCCATATGTGAAAAAAATTCTAGATAACATCTATGCATATAGGTCTTCCCATGTGAGTAGTGATACCGCTACTTCTTCGTCGAGGGAGCACTTTCGGGAAGGTCTGCTGGTAGAGCGTGACTAGAAGCAACAATTTTATGGGCAGCTGCACACGAAAGCAATGACTCGCCGGTACGAGCACCGAGGGGGAGGGGGAGGTAGAGGTGGAAAGAATTTCACTTTTGCTTAAATAATATTTTCTTTTTCCGCCGCAGTAGCAATGTCGGCGAGCCAAAAAACCCGCCCACCTTCCTCACTCATCTCCTTAATTTTATCGTGTCCTGTGGACTTGTTTTTAAAAATTTGCTGTGTTCATCGCGTTTATTATTTTTTTAACTTTGCACGTCGGCAGGTAGTGACGTCGTGAGGTGATGACGTCGTGAGGTAATGGCTGAAGTTTTCGACTGGCAGCTTCCGCTGCGGGTATTTTTCTAATTAAATGGAAACCTACAATGGCCTGATATCGTTGCATTTTCTTATGATTTGAGGAGAAGTTGGAGGTAACATTTTTACGTTTTTGCCCACTCATCAGTGGCGGTACACCCCAACCCCCCCCCCCTCCCCTCCCGCCCTCTACTCCTGTTTATTCTATAATTTTTTTATTAATCCTTACGTCGATTCCATAGTTGTATCTTGATCAGCAGGGTTGTTATAGGGATACCTCCCACACCACCAATAATGGCTGTTTGTTTTACTAGTTCGTCGACAATTTTGTTGCCTGCAAACACCATCGTACCCTTAGGTGTAAGCCCTCCCGGTTTGCTGTAAAGGGTACAACAACAGCAGCAAAGAAAGTGATACTGTCACGCGCCACAAGCCCCGCAGCTGGCGCCCTGGTGACGTGGAGGTCCCTCCGTTATAAATAAGTCCCGCTGTTAAGCGTTTGTGGTCGCCTAGCTCCGATCGCGTGCACCCGGCGGATTTTTCGCTACTTTCCCGCACATCTTCATTTGCTTTGAGCAAGGATCCTTCATGAAAATAAAGGGGCACTTAAGGCAAACAGCAAGTTGGTTTCAAATGAATCTGACCTTCCCATAGCCGTTTTAGCGGTGATTCGGTGCCAAAAGATCCCTTCATGGCTAAGAAATCGCTAATCAAACAACGAAATTCTCTTCCTCATTCCCCTCTTAATAAAACTTCTTGTTGGGCTAGTTGGTTCATGTTTTCAAGAGGAAATTTGAGCGCGAAAATTCGACAAAGACACAGAAAGCGCTAGTCTCGTCTGGTCTTTCTGTGTCTTTGTCGAATTTTTGCGCTCAAATTTCCTCTTGAAAACTCATTCCCCTCGCAGTGATTCCATGCTGAAAACAGCGGCTGCTGCAGCCGCCGTTTGCGTCACGATAAATCGGAAGCAAGCGAGGCAGCAGTGATGTGTAGCCA